>NC_142938.1:67129008-67136508 GCF_046866305.1 Octopus bimaculoides | reverse complement strand
TCTGAAAGCCTACGAGGGTTTAAGTCACACAAAATTCTGAAAGAGAAGCTGCAGGTCGTGTGAGGGCAAACCTTAAAGCCTGCGTCACCAGGCAATTCTTCTCCGAGTGGGTCAATCGTGTTTTCGGACCAGCAGTGAAAAAGTACCTTCTGGAGAACAATCTTCCTCTCAAAACCCGCCTCATCAGCGACAATTCTCCTGCTTACCCTCTCTAAACTCGAAGATGATATCCTGAACAAATTTAAATTTATAAAAGTTCTGTACCTTTCACGAAGCACCACTCCTATCTTGAAGCCCATGGACCAACAGGTGAGTTCTAATTTGAAGAAATTATTCACCAAACACCTGTTTCGTCGGTGTTTTGAAATCACCGAAAATACAAATCTAATCCTTCGTGAGTTTTGGAAGGAGCACTACAACATTGTAAACTGCCTGAAAATCATCGATATGGCCTGGCAGAGTGTAACGAGAACGCTGAATTCTGCATAGAGGAAACTGTGGCCTAACTGCGTATCCGAGAGCGACTTCGAGGGATTTGAGTCTGAGACACCTGTAGTCGAGAAGATAGTGTCTCTTGGCAAGTCCATGGGCCTGATGTTGATGATGGGGACATTAACGATCTCGTTGAGGAACACTCAGAGGAGCTGATGACAGATGAACTCCTGCAGCACCAGGAAGCAGCATTTGGATGCCGTGGAAGAGTTTGGTTCTCCGGAGGAGAAGAGTGTAGCGGAGAATGCTATCTCTACGAGTGATATAAAGGCAATGTTAGTAAAATGTCAGTATGTTTCTGAATTCATAGAAAACTATGATCCTGAAAAAGTATCTACGGGTTGTGCAGCTGTTTTATTTAATGACTCTGGTCTGGTGCATTTTCGTAACATTTTGAAAGGCAGGAAAAAGCAGACTGTTCTTGATATGTTTCTAACGAAACGACCTGCAAGTGCAAAAGTGAAGAAAGTGGGTCCAAAAAGCCTAAATTAAGCGGAGAGAGAAAACGCCAGAAATTGTTTTTCCTGAAGTTTTAATGGATGTTTTAATTCCTCTTCCAAACAGCAATCCTCCTTCCCGTTCTATCGCCTTCCTCATGCACAGATCGTCCCATCTTTAAGGTAATTCAGTTAATAAACCCAGTTTACATAATTCTTTTGCATGCTCTCTTTTTAATAATTGTCATTTTACTTGTAACTACACCTTTTCTGTTTTAAAACTCATAAAATTATTTTTAGATGCTTTTGGCGGGCTGGAACGGATTAATCGTATTTTAGTTAATTTCAATGGGGAAAATTGATTTGTAAAACAAGTAAATCGTAAAACAAACTCGGTCATGGAACGAATAAAACTTGTACTGCGGGGTATCACTGTTTATACATTTACCTGTCGTTATACAGTGCTACCATTGGTTTCATGCAACACGTCACAATTATCAAGTCTTCCTTTCAAAAATGTTTAAACTTTCTCCATACCGGATATGACCATATATATATATATATATATATATATATATATATATATATATATATATATATATATATATATATATATATATATATATATATATATATATATATATATATATATATATATATGAGATATAATTTATATATATATATATATATATATGCATTATGTATATGTGTATCGATAATGTATATATATTCTTTTATTTTTACTTGTTTCAGTCATTTGACAGCGGCCAGGCTGGAGCACCGCCGATCCCAGGAGTTATTCTTTGTAAGCCTAGTACTTATTCTATCGGTCTCTTTTGCTGAACCGCTAAGTTACGGGGACGTAAACACATCAATATCGGTTGTCAAGCGACGGTGGGGTGTGGACAAACACAGAAACACAAACATATGCATATATATGTATGTGTGTGTATGTCTATCTATCTATCTATCTATCTATCTATCTATCTATCTATCTATCTATCTATCTATCTATCTAAACATTATATGTATATGTATATAATATATATATGTATACATTATATCCATGTATATATATATGTGTGTGTATGTGTGTGTGTATGCATACACAAGTACACGCATAGATGAAGTTACCTATTAAATTATATATCTGGCTATATCAAAAACTGAGATTATTAATTAAAATTAGCTACACCAATAAGATTGGATCGAAATTATAAAACTATGTATAACTATACAATTATGTAGAAAGGGTAAACGAAAAGACGGAAAGATACGTAAAATGCATGGGAAATGCATAAAATAAGCAACCACATTTAAAAAAAACGGCATTTAGGCATAATATTCTGTATATCCAGAATGGAAGAAATGATCATCTGTATCTGCTGTAGTTTCCAATTCAGTTAGTGAATGGTTTAGATTTCTGATATTGATTTCTTACATTGGCCTATGACAGCAGTTTTGTGGAAGAAGCGTATAACTGATTGAATTGCCGCCGCTGCCACCACCGCCTGCTCATTCGTCGCCGCATCCTTCTGCCGCGGGATATGCAAGCTACTTCTATCGAATCTAGAATACTAGAGAGGCAAAAGCCAACTCAGTTGGATATGAATTTATAACTAAAGAGGACAAAACTGAAGATGATCCTCATTTTACGTATTTTCAGATGAGTGAATTGATCTTAATAAAAGAATATATTTACAAAATTTAGTGTGAAAGTGGCAGGGACTGCGAAATGTGTAGTTGTAGCTGTTGTTGTTGATGTTTTGTGTGTTGCCTCAAGTCAGATCTAAACTAACAGACCTATGACCGAAAGTATTCCAGTCGTGACATTCACATCGTCTCATGTCTCATGGACATTTACACTTGGCAGAACCCAGCTTTCTCTTCGTTTAACCAACCATAACCGATTTCTTCCGGACAGAAAGAGAACGGGAAAAGAAAAGAGAGAAACAGAGAAAAAGATAGATAGACAGATAGATAGATAGATAGATAGATAGATAGATAGATAGATAGACAGATAGACAGATAGATAAATAGGAATAGAGATAAATGGTCCGTCTTTACGTTCTGAGTTCAAATTCCGCTGAAGTCGACATTGCCTTTCGGCGTCGATGAAATAAGTATCAGTTGAGCACTGGGGTCGATGTAATCGACAAGTCCTCCTCCTCCAAATTTTAGGGTTTGTGCCTGTAGTAGAAAGGATTATATATTTTTCATTTTAGGGCTGAGTTCTGTAAGAAAATATCGAGAGCAATTATAACGATTTTATTATGAAAATCTGATTAAAAATATTCAGTCCATTTGTTTTTTCCTTTTATTTTCACTTTTGAACAGCTTTATGGAAGAAAATGAGTTTCTGAAAATAAAACAACATTACACATTTTAAGCAGGTATAAAATGAATTATTATTATTGACATAAGATCAGACAGTTTGGTTCTTAGGTCTGTCACGAGCCTTAGGATTCATAAGGCCAGAGCTTAATCCGGTTTCAATTGCATATAAGTGAATGAGATTACAACACAGCCCCGCCCTATTGTGAACGGAATGCCGGTCTGTCGCAGGGTTAAATTCACAGCTATTGCTGGAACTCATTTTCAGCTGTGGAGACTGAAGTAAAGTGAAACCAAGTATTTTGCTCAATAATACGACACACTACCAGCTTCAGGAATAGAAACCACTATCTTACGATCATGAGTACAACACCCTATCCCTACACCACACAATTCACAGTCAGTTCGGTTGGGCGGGAGTAATTGATTAAGTTGGCCATATTACATCGTTAAAAATAATTTCATAAACCCTGGAGGGCGGACGACAACTCTGTCTTTCAACAAGATTTGAATTCACAGCCTAAAAACACCGAATTAAAAATACCATTATGTTATTCCCTATTCTGGTTTTCGCTATTAGACATGGCATGGTAGGAACGGAGAACTACTGAACTAAATGACCCACCTGTATTTCGTTTCAATTTTTAGATCCACGTTCTAGTTTCAAATTCCATCGGGTTAACTTTGCCTTTAATCTCTCCTCAGGGTTAATATAAGCTCCATTGATGTTCTCAAATGAACCTTGTATAACATAATTCTGAAAGTTATTTCATTCTCAAAGGAAAATCAAATACACCAAGGCGTGTATCGTTCCTTTCAGTTCAGAGATCTATAACAATACATGAAACACACACAATGACAAGCAACTCTTGCGTCTAATAATGCGCCTTTTGATTAGTGATTTTAGCGATACGTACTATAGAGTGCTTGAACTAAATGTTTTAGAGGAGTTCGCAAATGATAATATGAAGTACACCTATTTATCTTACTATTCTAAACACACATACATACATACATACGTACGTACATACATACGTACGTACGTACATACATACGTACGTACGTACATACATACGTACGTACATACATACATACATACAACTATTTAGTCAATAAGGTGGGTTAGTACTAGGTAAAGGTACATTTACATTTTGACCTGCTAGAAATATCGACCAAACTTCCCTCAAAACACAACGTTGTAAAGAAGGACACACTGGATAATCTAGCTTGAAGTACACTTTTATCTTTTATTTGGTATCTTATATCTTTTTCTTGCTTTAGTTATTGAACAGCGGCGATGCTGGGGCACCGCTTTGAAGGGTATTTAGTCGAACAAATCGACACCAGTGCTCATTTTGTCTGACGTTGGTGCGTCAGACAAAATGCTTCGAGGCATTTTTTTCCAGCATTTACATTCTCAATTCAAGTATCTCTGAGGTCAATTTTGCCTTTCATCTTTTCGAGATCGACAAAATAAAGAACTGGTTGAGTACTGCGTTCGAGCTAACCGACTTGCCCATCCCCTCAAAATTGCTGGATCTCGATTTTGGCTTTATTACCTCTGTCTTAGCGAAGTTGAAGGTTTTGTTTTCAGTCGTGTTTGTTTGTTTGTTTGTCCGTGGACAAGATACTTCAAGAACCGCTGGATGGATTCAGATGAAACTTTCATGGATGTTTGGCTTTGTGACTGGCACGAACTGATCATATTTTGGGATAGATCCGGTATCGGACAAGGATTCTGGATTATTTTTCCCGACTCATTTTACTTAATTTTTGAGAGCGGTGGGGTTCATTTTTAGTATTCTCATTTGTGAGAGCAGTCAAGTTTATTTCAGATATTCTCTTTTAAAAATTATCTCCGGATAATCGTTGAGAAGACGTTGGTATTGCCTTGGTAGAGGTTTGCGCTCTCTGAGTGCTCTTATTATTATTATTATTGTCAAGGCACGAGCTCGCAGAATCGTAAGCTTGACGAAATGCTTAGTGGTATCTAGCCCGTCGCTACTTTCTGAGTTCAAATTCCGCCGAGGTCGTCTTTGCCTTTCATTCTTTCGGGGTAAATAAATTAAGTACCAGTCAAGTATTAGGATCGATTAGATTGACATACCCCGTCCTTCAAAATTTCAGGCCTTCTGCCTACAGTAGAAAAGGTTATTATTATTATTGTCAAGGCGGCAAGTTGGCAAAGTCGTTTGCGCGCCTGACGAAATGCTTATCACTATTTCGCCCGTCGCTTCGTTCTGAGTTCAAATTTCGCCGAGGTTGACTTTGCCTTTCATCCTCTTGGGGTCGATAAAATAAGTATCACCGGGATCGATGTGATTGACTTACACCCTTCCCCAAAATTGTTGCCACTGTGGCAAGATTATTATTATTATTATTCTTTTCTACTTATGGCACAAGGCCCGAAATTTTGGGGGAGGGGACCAGTTGATTAGATCGATCCCAACTATTACTTAATTTATCGACCCCGAAAAGATAAAAAGCAAAGTCGACCTCGGCTGAATTTGAGCTCAGAACGTAAAGATAGACGAAATACCGCTGAGCGTTTCGCCCAGCATGTTAACGTTTCTAATTTCTTTATTGCTCAGAAGGGGCTAAACATAGAGGGGACAAACAAGGACAGACAAAGGGATTAAGTCGATTACATCGACCCCAGTGCGTAACTGGTACTTAATTTATCGACCCCGAAAGGATGAACGGCAAAGTCGACCTCGGCGGAATTTGAACTCAGAACGTAACTGCAGACGAAATACCGCTAAGTATTTCGCCCGGCGCGCTAACGTTTCTGCTAGCTCGCCACCTTACCATTGTTATAACTTTTGTCGGAAAACTATGCTTCAGTTAAACAAAATCCGAAATTTTATTAATGAAATAGCATCATCATTGAAAGAAGTTTAACCAACTTCCCTACTTTATACTCTCAGTATACAAAACTATTATGTACTACCCCGTACATTTTGGAGTTCTGAGTACCTCATATTTTTATCCGTTACTACATAATGAACATGGATTTAAGAAGAGAGTGGAAGAAGAAAACAGAGCCAAAGACAATGCACAACTTGTAAATTATCTCATCGATCCCGAAGGAAGCAAGGACGAAGTTGATCTCGGTAGGATTTGAACTCGGAACATATAAAGACGGAACAAATCCCATAAAGAACTTTTGCCCGACGTTCCGCCAATCCAATGCTTCCAGTGATTAAATAGTAACAACGAATGACTACTTTACTGATAAATTATGATCATTCCTCTACCATTGTGGCGAAAGAGAGAACTCACGCGGCGCTGCATGCGCTGCAATTTATTCCCGCCAATAAGACAAAAGCTACACATTCATTTCAGATAATAAAGTGCCTACCTCCCTCCACACACACACACACACACACACACGGTGTGTAATAATGAGATTCATGCGTTGTTACCGACCGGTGACACTGGAGACTTATCTTTAGAAGTACCCTACTACTTACTAGATTATACATACATACACACAGCTATGCGTATGCGTTTATATCTGTATAACTATATGTGGATATTTGTTAAAATCAACAATCATCAAATATTGGACTCTTGTCAAATAACCATCCCACACGATTTAGTTTGTGAATGTTATCTTTTTGTGGATACCCAGTCATGTATTTCCGTTACCAGTTAGTATTTTTCAGGGTTTAGGCCAGTACTCTGTGCTCATTTGGTTGTATTTGTGTGACAAGTGATTTGGCCGAAGATAGTCACGTGTTGAAACAATTCCATGGGAGTGGAAAAAAGTGGAGCTATAAGCACTTACAAATCATACACGATCACACGCATAAACATACGCAAAGACACACACAGACACGCACACACACACACGCACGTAGACATGTACAAACAAACACACACACAGAAAAATACACACATACGTGTATGTAACGGTAAAAAATGTAACCAACAACGCTAATGGGGGACAAAGTTTTCTACCGGTCTCTCGTACCGAATCGCAAAGTTACGATGACGTAAACAAACCAGCACTAGTTGTCCTCTTATATATCTGCTGCGTCGGAAATCTGCAACGGCTCCATAACTACTGTCTCGGCAATAACATTGGAACCCTAGTAATCCGTTACAGCGCTTACCTAGCGTACCTAATCGTTTAGATCACCCGTGAACTAAACCACCGTACTTTACACACACACACACACACACACACACACACACACACACACACACACACATATATATATATATATATATA
>NC_142938.1:67081508-67126508 GCF_046866305.1 Octopus bimaculoides | reverse complement strand
TGAAACAGATGTTGTTGTACTTGGGGATGGTCATATTGCCAGTTTAGCCAATAAAAACACACGCACTGTATATTTGGTGTTAATTTTTTTTTTTTTTTCAGCTTTATATTACATTAATCTTAATCTTAATCTTATTTCGGCCAGAGTTCTTTCGTCACACTTCTGTGACCTCATCAGTGGTCCTTTGTTTCCTTCTTTCTTATGTGTGTCTCACCTTGCTAACTATCAGCCATTTTGCCAAAATGGCTGATAGTTAGCAAGGTGAGACACACATAAGAAAGAAGGAAACAAAGGACCACTGATGAGGTCACAGAAGTGTGACGAAAGAACTCTGGCCGAAATAAGATTAAGATTAAGATTAATGTAATATAAAGCTGAAAAAAAAAAAAAAAAATTAACACCAAATATATAGTGCGTGTGTTTTTATTGGCTAAACTGGCAATATGACCATCCCCAAGTACAACAATATATATATATATATATATATATACACATATACATACATTTACCATATAATATATGTGTATATGTACATGCATATACATTTTATTGCCTTTCAGGCGAATTTTTAATCTTTTAATTTTTCTTTGGAGGGTAGTGGAAAGTGAATACTAGCGACTCAATACAAGACCGGTACTTTATTTTGCCAAAGTTGAACTCGGTGGGATTTAAGTTCAGAATGTAAACTGCCTGAAGAAATATTAGTTTCAAATTTTGGCCACGAGGCCAGCAATTTCGGGGGAGGTGGTAGGTCGATTACATCGACCCCAGTGATCAACTGCTACTTATTTTATCAACCCAGAAAGGATGAAAGGCAAAGTCGACCTCGGTGGAATTTGAGCTCGGAACGTAAAGAAGGAAGAAATGCTGGTAGGAATTTTGCCCGGCTGTTAACGATTCTGCCATTTCTCCGCCCTTGCCTGAAGAAAATATTGCAAAGCAATTTTTCCGACACCTTAACGGGGAGGAAGGGGAGGAGGAGAAGAAAGATGATGAAGAAGAAGGAAAGCGAAATAGATTGCTGGACAGCAGAAAAAAATACATGAAACCTGGCCAGTCCGTCATAGTGTTTGAGAGAGATATATTGTTGCTCCTTTTCTTCCTTTCATTCTTTTCTTTTTCACCTTCTGTTATCCCATCTCTCTCCCCTCTGCCTCCGCTCCCTCTCCCCTCTGCCTCCGCTCCCTCTCCCCTCTGCCTCCGCTCCCTCTCCCCTCTGCCTCCGCTCCCTCTCCCCTCTGCCTCCCCTCCTCTTTTTCTTCTCCAAAATGTAGAAAATGCTTTGCGATATTTCTTCAAGTTCTTTACATTCTGAGTTTAAATCCCACCGATGTTAGCTTTGTCTTTCATCTCTCTGGAGCTGATAAATAAAGTCTCAGTCTCGTGCAGGATCGGTGGCATTGACTAATTCCTCCCATAAAAGGAAAAAAAAACAGAAGAAAGATTGCGATATTAACGAGAAAAATACAATAGCATGATGAACAAGAAGATATTGAAATGTACATGTGTGAATATATATATATATATACATATATTCATATATATATATATATATATATATATATATATATATATATATATATATATATATATATATATATATATATATATATAATGATTTAAAATTTTGGCACAAGGCCAGCAATTTCGGGAAAGGTATAAGTCGATTACATCAAACCCAATATTCAACTGGTACTTATTTTATCGACCCTGAAAGGATGAAAAACAACAGATTTCGACGGAATTTGAACTCAGAACGTGAAGACGGACGAAATGCCGCTAAGCATTTTGCCTGGCGTGCTAACGATTCTGCCAGCCTTCTACCTTAATTGTTATATATGATAAAAACATATATGTGTGTGTGTGTGTGTGTGTGTTTGTTTAGACACACACACTCACACACGTACAAACATATACGAATGCCTAGACAATTGGATTGTGAAAAAACTCTACTCATAAGAGTATTCTTTTCTACTCCAGGCACAAGGCCCGAAATATTTGGTGAGGGGACCAGTCGATTAGATCAACCCCAGTGCGCAACTGCTTCTTGATTTATCGACCCCGAAAGGATGAAAGGCAAAGTCGATCTCGGCAGAATTTGAACTTCGAAGATAGACGAAATACCGCTAAGCATCTCACCCGGCGTGCTAATGTTTCTGCTAGCTCATCGCCTTTACTCATGAGAGTATTAAGCAGGCGACCGTAAGAATCATCACAGAATCCAAGTTTTACCAAAACAATGGTATAATAAAACAGAAAATATGATTTAAAACACTACGTATTTAAATATTTGGCTATTGTGTAGCAATGAGAGATGAATCAAATGCAGAAAATAATTAAGCTATATATTTATTTATCAAAAAAGATTTCACAGAAAGTTTTAATTACATCAATGAATTTCGGAAATATTTCAAGTAAACAGAAATTGAAATAATTTCCTAAAAAATCCACCTCCAAAACCGAACTGATTAATATAATAATGAAAATAATCATATCTTACATATTCCAGCAAACGTTATTCTTCTTCGACGGATGTGATAATTCGTCTATATTTTGTGAATGGACGCTTCTATCCACTGGGAGAACAAAATTAATTTACTGCTTTTTGCTCAAAATCCATATCGTAAGCATCACACCAACAACATATAGCGCTCAATGCCATCATATTAAAAAAGAAAAACGCGTACCAAGGAAACAAAGAATTGATAAAGTAATCTTTGTTAGTGAATGAAGAAACGCGTGGGCTTTCCTTTGCCATACAACGTGGGAAGACATTGTAATATTGCCCATAAAAGATTCTCAGCACAGTTTATTTGAAATATGGAAATAAGAAAAAAAAAAAAAAAAATTGTAAGTGGAAAAGCAACAAAGGTTTTTCAAAGCGTTAATAATTTCTAATTTTTTGCCAGCTACTATCGAAGTGACATGATGAAGGAGTCTTTTCTGGAAGTTAGTGTCTGGCTTTTTGCAGATTCAAAAGAAAATAAAGTAGCTATAACAAATGCCATAAGTAAGTTGCTGTTATCAAAGAATGCTATAGCTTAAAAGATTGTCTGATGACATGACTAAAGATATATATGATATACATAAGCATGTTTCAGTGTGCAAATATTTTGCGTTGCAAATGGCTAGATCAATAAATGCTTTTGACTTAGCATATACGTACATTTACATTCCAATAACATCTGGGGATTGCAGTATCAATGAGGTTTTGTTAAAAATGTTTCTATCACAAGGAGTAAACTTGAGAAAAGATATTTACTAATCATTAAATAAAAATGACAAACGTTGCTTGTTTACTACTTGAGAGAGTTGTATCAATCAACAATTGGTGTACAAGGAATGATAATTTGGTACGAGGAGTTTGTTGTTCTTTGAAAAATGATCCAGAATCTCCAAAACGCAATATTTTCCACTGCATTAAATGTTGTTCAGGAAGTCAACAAAAATGTAAAAATTATTGTGTTAGTATTAATATTTGTGTACTCTAAGGTGGTGAGCTGGTAGAAACGTTTGCACGCCGGAGAAAATATTTCACAGTATTCATTCATCTTTACGTTCTAAGTTCGAATTCCACAGAAGTCGACTTTATCTTCCATCCTTTCAGGGTCGATAAAATAAGTGCTGGTTGATCACTGGAATCGATGTAATCGACTTACCCCCTCCCCGAAATTGCTGGCCTTGTGCCAAAATTAGAAACCAATATTTGTGAAGTCACTTGGCCAAGATTTTTCATCGGCTCCTTTTTAGGTATTTTGAAGCAAGTACTAATTCTAGTTACGATGATTTGTACCTGCGTACAAAAGTCATTTGGTTAAGTAAAACTAGCGTGTTCGAAGGAGTTTGGAGCATAAAACCGAAATCAAAGCTTTTTTCTTGAAATGACCGGAGTGATATTCATTGGAAACTCGATAAGACACTGGTTATTAGGTTTAACATTTTTAACACACGTGACACTCCTGCTAAAGTGAATCACTAGTTGAAAGGTGAAAATAAGAAACTAGCACAGGTGATTAGTTTTGTAAGCATTCCAAAACAAAATTTAGATCAACTTTTTTTTTCAAAATTAAAACTAACCAAGCCATTACCAGTTTTTACGTTCGAAATTATCAAGCACAACAAACTAACAATTATTATCACCAATATTCGATCATCAGCAGTTTCTTTCCAAAATTGTGATCATCTGCAAGCAATGGCGTCAAACTTTTCATATTCCTTTTGGTACAGGAGAAATTGCTGCGATCACAGATATAGATGATAAATTAATAATACAAGAGAGTGACACTGCATTACAAGAAAGACAGCGAGATTTCAAGTTTTGGAATTTAGTTTCAGTTTGCAAATATGACAGTATAAAAAAAAAGAAAAATAATTAATAAAAAAAGACAATCGTTAATATTGAAGGCATATTTTCCTTTTACCTGTCTTTGGAATGCATTATTTCCCTACTCAAATATAAAATCTATATAAGAAAGAAATACATTAAAAAGCGAACAGCCAGAAAATTGTTTACGGCTTTAGCTAACATTATGCAATGCAAGCGTAATGCGTTTTAAATAAATCATTTTCTTTTTCGTATTCTCCCAAAATAAATGCATGCAAATGTAAAATAAGTGATGCGTGATTGTGACATGGCACTGATTTTAAAACGGTTAAATAAAACGCATAACTGATTATTAGTGTAAGTTTCTTGAATTCATTGGTGAATTAGAATTTTTTGATTCCGTTTTAACAAGAATAAATTTCCTCTATTTGCGCTGGAGAAGGAATGGCGTAACGATTGAATCGTTAGAGCGTCGCACAAAATGTCTGGCAGTACTTCTTCCGTCTTTACTTTCTGAGTTCATGTTCCACCGAGGTCAACTTGACATTTCGGGATCGATAAAAATGAAGTACCATTCAAGTACTGGAGTCAATGACAACAGCTAATACTCTCCCTCAAAATTACTTACCATGTGTCAAAATTAGCTAATTTTTCTACTTGAACGCTTAGTAGTTGTATTACATGTTCTCAAAATGAATGTGTGCTTTTATCCAGATTACTAAGAACTCAAGTGAGATTACTTCACTTTAATGTTCTTATTAAGGAATTAACCTCCGTCAGTTTCGACGATGAGTTGCAATTTTTCGATACTTGTTGAATCAACAAGTAAGTATTTGAGTATTCCGTAGACACTTGTACCCTTAACATAATTTTCAGAGAAAATCTGCACGATAAAGTGTGGGACAAACCGGGCCCTTCGAATTTAAGAATAATCTATTCGACGGGCTTCCGCACAGTTTCCGCCTGTGATTTTGTTCACAAAGAAAAACTATGGTAAAAAAATTACTTATCCAAAATGTCAAACAGTGGGATTAAACTTGAAACCCTGCAATTGCGAAGCGAACGATATTAACATGTCTATTCTTACATCTGTAATGATCTTATTGAAAGTAATATAAGACATAAAGACATGAGCTCTTCAAAGCTTACTTACCCTTTGCTCCATAGGAATATTAAATGGATAGTAGCAATAGATTAGTATTATACTTAATCGACCCGCACCACTAAAAGGACAGAAAACAAAGCTGACTTCGGCTCGATTTGATCTTACACAGAATATAACAATTGATTTGATCCACGCCCAGTTCTTGACTGATACTTAATTTTATCGATTTCCTGATGGATGAAAGGCAAAATCAATCTAATGAGGGTTTTTAGATAGAGATACAAAGACAGAAATATGTGGGGAGGGTTAGTCGATTACATCGACCGCCAGCACTTCTTTTATTTTTTTATCTTTATTTGTTTCAGTTACTGGAATGCAGCAATGCTTGGCCTCCGCCTTGAAGGCTTTTTAGTTAAAGAAATCGACCCTAGTACGCAGTGGGGTGGAAGCGTGTTTCTTAACTACATATCTATACCTACTCCTGATGGGAAATTATTTTGTTAACCTCGGAGGGATTGAAGCAAAGCTGACCACGGCAGATTTTGAAATCAGGTGTAAGGAACTAAAAGAAAGACTGCAGAACATATTTTGTTCAACGCTCAAACGAATCTGCCAATCCAATGACCTGAACTATGACAATGACTTCTAGCGTAGGCATAAAGCCATAAATGTTGGTAGCGGGAGGTTAGAATCGATTATATCTAAGTAGTACACGACTGGTACTTTATTTTATCGACCTAAAATAATGGAAGCAAACCTGATACAGCGGGGTTTGAACCCAAAGCCTATAGAGCAGGGCCAAATACCGGAAGACACTTTCTCTAATGTTTTAACAATTCTCTAAATCTAGCTTCTTCATCTATAGTGGTTTCAAAGTTTGGCACAGAGCCAGCAGGGTTTTTTTTTGAAGTGGAGGGGAGTCGATTACATCGACTCTTGTACTTGACTGATACTTATTTTATCGATGCCGAGTGGACGAAAGGCAAAGTCGACCTCGGCGGAATTTGAACTCAGAAAGTAAAATCGGATGAAATTGACGCTGAGCATTTTGTGGGGCGTACTAATGGCTCTGCCGGCTCACCACCTTTCCATCAGCTATAATTGCTTGTAATTTAGAAGTAAGACCAGCAGTTTTGGGAGGTGGGAGTTAGACAATACCATCAACCCTCGTATTCACGGAAGGATGAAAGGCAGAGCTGCTTTCCGTGGGATTTGAACTCAAAGTAAAGACGCTTTAATGACTATGCCACTGTTACGCGCTCAGCAAGAATAATCGGATCTTTTTTAAAATGGGGGCCACAGTTTTCATTAATGTTTTACGTAGTGTTTTTGGTACGGAAAGACTTTCAAACTTCGTATACTTATCTATTTTGTGTTATAGAACAGAAAAATATTTTTGTATTCGAATTTATTTCATGTAAAAAATTGTATTATTTTGATAATTTCAACCAATCACTGACAAGTATTCAGTTGTTTACATTTACTCCTTTGGCTGATTAAGCCATAGCTTCGTTTTATTTGCTTTTTTCATTTTAAATTTGCTTTTTCATTTTCTCTTTTTTTTCCTTCGTTTTATTTGCTTTTTTCTTTTAAAATTTGCTGTTTTACCCTAACCCTAACCCTAACCCTGACCCTATCACCGATAGAATTGTTTCAGAATCGTTTGTTTATGTAGTCGGCACTTAATGTATATCGACTGAATGGACGTCAGTGATTGGTTGAAATTACAGAAATACGACAACTTTAACATGGAATAACTTAGGGATTTCTTTTTTTTTTTTAAGAAGACTAAGAGAAAAAGATGTTTTATATGATACATTCTACCAGTGTTCCAAGTTTCAAAGTGTTTCGTTAATGAAAAATGTGGCCCCCGTTTTAAAAAAGATCCGAATAATCTGTTCTAATTTTGACGTAAAGCCAGGAAGTTTGAGGGGAGGGGGGAAAATCAGTTACATCCACCTCAGTAATTGATTGGTTCTTTATTTTATCTATCCTAGAAGGATAGAAAGCAAAATTGATTTCATTGAGATTTGAACTCAGAACGTAAAGATCCGAAACTAATACTGCAAAGAATTTTTCCCCCATACCTTAATGATATGGTCAATGCTGCATGCTCAGCTAGAATAGTCCTTTCTGCTGTAGGAACAAGGTCTGATATTTTGAGGGAGGGGGCTAGCGGATTTTATCGACCCCAGCACTCGGCTTGTACTTATTTCATAGGCCACAAAAGGATGAAAGGCAAAGTCAATTTAGACAGTGGACGAAATGCTGCAAAGCATTTTGTCCGTCGTACTAACGAGTCTACCTGCTCGCCACCATGCACTCAGGTATAATAAAGATTTCAAAATTTGGAACAAGGCCAACAATTTCGAGCGAGGGGTAAGTCAATTACATTGACCCTAGTATTCAACTGGTACTTATTTTATCGACCGTGAAAGAATGAGAGGCAAAGTTGACTTCAGTGGAGTTTGAGTTCAGAACAAGAAGACGGATGAAATGCTGCTAAGCATTTTTTCCGGTGTGTTAACTATTCTGCCTGTTCACCGCTTTCTGCTCAGGTATAATAATGCTAATAATTCTATCTACTATAGGTACAAGGCCCTAAATTTTGGGCGAGGGGTTAGTTGATTACGTAAAGCTCATTGCTTAAATGGTACTTTTTTAATCGATTCCGAAAGGATGAGAGGCAAGATTTGAACGCCGAACGTAAAGAGACAGGGTAAATACTGCAAAGCATTTCCCCTGATACCTTAATGGCTCTGCCAATGCGACGCGCTCAGTTACAATAATGCTAATAATATTTTGCTAAAACAATACGACACACGAGAGTTTGTATTGAGAATAATAAACCTTAAAATATGTAAAAAGAAAAAAAAATCTGTGGGAAACATAGAACGCCAATAAAGAAAACGCCAATAAATAAAACAGCAATAAAAGAATATACCAAATGCAACAAAGCAACCATATTACGAATAGGAAGACCGTGAAATGGAAGAGGGAGAGAGAGAGAGAGAGAGAGAGAGAGAGAGAGAGAGAGAGAGAGGGAGAGAGAGGGAGAGAGAGGAAGGGACGTGATATATCGAGAAATACATATCAAGCAAATCTAACAAGAGAGAACAACTCTCACACAACATACATACACATATAAACGTGCGAACAACCACACACACACACACACACACACACACACACACACACACACACACACACACACACACACACACACACACACACACACACATTTCGCATAGATCTTTGTAAAACAATATCGGTTTAGATGACATAATTTGCGGCGTTGCAGTGGTGTTAAATCAGATTTGATACCACAGAAGATGGTATGTGAAAACATTCTATATTTCCCTAGGGTTTTTTTTCTTCCTATAGATATTGTAATAAACCTTACTTCTTTTTTTTTTATTTGATATTTCATTCTCTGCAGCGTTTTTGCATATATATATATATATATATATATATATATATATATATATATATATATGTATATATATATATATATATATATATATATATATATATATATATATATATATATATATATATATATATATATATATATATATATATATCTGTGTGTGTGCGTGTACGTATACGTATGTACGTATAAATATGTATATATATATATATATATATATATATATATATATATATATATATATATATATATATATATATATATATATATGTATATGTATGTATATATATATATATATATTTACATACGCACACGCACACACACACATATATGTATGTATGAATGTATGTATGTATGTATGTATGTATGTGCATATGTATATGCATGTGTGTGTGTATGTTCACTGCCATGCATATTATATGATGTGCATATGTGTACCTATAGGTATACGCATAATTATATGTATGTATATGAATCTATATGTATGTTAGTATACACATACACAAACTCAACTCACACACATGCACACACAAACACACACATAAACATGCACACACAAACACACACACTTTTATGTTTTGCAAGCCCCTCGTTCTCACATATTTTTTTTTTCTTTATACCACTTTTTAACATACTTTGTCATTTTCATATCCCTCATTCCAGTACTCTCTGAATGTCCTCTCATTCCCCGTCTCCTCTGTCTTCTTTTACTTATATTTCTCTCTCTCTCTGTGCCTCTCTCTGTCTCTCTGCCTCTCTCTGTCTCTCTGCCTCTCTCTGTCTCTCTGCCTCTCTCTGTCTCTCTGCCTCTCTCACTCATCTCGGTAGTTTTCCTTCTTTCAATAAAACACATATCTACTGTGAATATTGAATTTCATCCCAGATTCTCTCCCTTGATTTACTTTACTCTCTCCCGCTCTTCTTTCTCTCTCTCTTTATTTTATTTCCCCGTCTCTTTATTTCGGCTTTTAAATTCTCTTTTATCTCTTTCTGTTCCACTTATTTTATCAACTCAAGCAGAAATACTGCCTAGAATAATAACAGAATCTTCCAATTTGTCCACACATATCTCCATCAGACCAATTCTCAACAACTCCACTTCTATACGTCTTCCTCATCACTGTTCGCCTCTCTTCGTTCTTTCCCCATGTATACCTCTCCTATTTCTTTACTTTGTTCTCTTCTTCAGTCTAGCCTTTACTTCCTTCCTTTTCTTTTCTCTTCTTGTCTCTGTCTGTCAGTAAGTCTGCCTTTACCTCTCGGTCTTTTGGTCTCTGTCTCACTCTTAAGACACTCTGATACTTCCTCACCTTCGTCAGATAGATCAATATTTCGAATATTTACGAGCTGACGAAAGAACCTCTACTTGTTCGATTGATCTGTCAGAAACAGTAGCCTAACCTCCTTCAAATCTCGTCAAATCCCACTCTGACTTCTTCTGTCTTTTTGTTCTCCGTGACTGAGGTTTTGTCTGTCTATTCACTTATTTATTTATACCCACTACTTCCTCATCCGCTTATGTGTCTCTAATATTCCTTCTCTTTCTCTGCCTACATTTTTCTCCATCTTCTTTTCCCTCAGCTTTTCCCCCTTTGTCTACATCTATGTGAACAACTACTATATATTGAGTTGTCGACTGAAGAGGGTTTTATGTAACAGCTATCTTAGCTAACTACTCGAAACGTGCATATTAAATACATTCAATCTATCAAGTTTTTTGTTATTCTCATAATCAAGCGTGCCGCCTGTATTGTATGGCGTTTGCTTCTCAATCAAATCGTTCCGAGTTCAGTCTCACTGCGTCTCACTTTGGGTAAGTGTTTGCTACTATATAACCTCTGACCAACCAAAGCCTTGTGAGTGGATTCAATAGACAGCAATTGAAGGAAGCCAGTCAAATATACGTGTGTGTATGTGTGTGTCCCAACGGAGGTTGATGTGATTACATCCCCGTAACTTAGTGATTCAGCAATGATCACTATAGTGTGTTTCTGTGACTAGCATTTGTAAGATGACTGGTACTATTTCGACTGTAAGCTTTATGTCAGAGTACTACGGCTATTTTAAAAACATGACACACACACTCACAGACGCACACATACACACACATGCACATGTGCACACACATGCACATGCACATACATATAATAGATTTTGTCTCTATTAAAGCAGAAAAAAACAACATTTAACACTGGAATTGTGTTGAGTCTTATTTAGAAAATTTGAGTTAAACAGGGATTTGACGCAAAAGCATTTAATTTGTCGTTAGATACGACACAAAATATCTGAAAGTAATAAGGTGGATGAAGGTGGTCATAGCGGTGTAGATCGTCGTTGCATTCTGTCATGCATCCAGAAGTGTGAATGTTCATTGTAATTATCAAGGCAGAATTTAGTCCAGTGTCGACAGTTCAAAATTAGTTCGTTCATTTTTATTCCAAATTGGGATAGGATGCATGACGATGTATATATTCCCTCCGAAGATTTCGCATATATTTGCTTTGTACTTAAATGCTTTTACCATCTCTAAAACTTCACCTGAACTGCTAGTGGTGTCATCTCGATATTCAAACATACTTTGAAAGAACTGCAGTGCTTTCTAATTGGCAAAAGCTGAACGAAGCTTGCTTACATCCTGTTGTAGGGATGTAAGCAAGTCTTGAAGGAGTACTTTACAAACCATATGCAGTTTACTGATGCGTTATTAGGAGAGATATTATCCTGCTGTTTTATGCTTTTCTCAATGAGTTGCAATATATAGGAAAATCTTCTATATTTTAGCAATTGCCAGTAATACTCCTTGTTTTATATTTGCTTTCCTTTTTATTGTCGCTGATAATGGCATGAGGCATGCATTTACTGCGCATACATACGTATAAAATCGCACGTTCACACACACAGACATACACACACTAGTAATACTGCAACTACTACCCCCATCTCGTTTCCAGGGATTGAACACACACACACCAGCAATTAGAGAGTCTGTCCATCTGTCTGTCTATCTATCTATCTATCTATCTATTTATCTATCTATCTATCTATCTATCTATCTATCTATATAAATGTATATTTATATGCTATGTATATACGCATGAATATGTATTAACAAGTATATATTCGTATAGATATATGTATGCATGGACATATATATATACAAAACATATTGCATCAGCCGTTTGGAAGATGCTGGTGAGTTATTGCTTTCCCGAGGAAAACACATTTGTTATATTTGTGTGAGTTAAACATGAGTGTAAGTCAATGACAAATAAAAAGGAGTTTAAGTGGAATGGATTTTGTTATTATTATTATTATTATTATTATTATTATTATTATTATTATCATAACAACAACAACAACAACAACAACAACTAATAATAATAAAACAAGACTCGCAGCAGCAGAACAACAATAATATCAACAACGCCACTAGAACAACAACATAAAAATAATAGCATTAATAAATAGATTTTAAAAAAGAAGCGAATATGAAGATTATCGGAAATACATAAGATATTTTTTTTCATTGGTGGTGCTGGTGTTGGTGCTGGGGCGATGCACACTGGAGCGAAAAAAATTATTTGTTTTGGATGAATCAAATAACAAATCAAATATCACCGATTGTCATCACGTTGATTGGTTTGGTAGATCTGGGATTATTGGATTTTGTTCAAAGATATCATCTCTACCCACGCTCCGTAACTCACTCTCTCTATTTCCTTTCTCTCATTCGCTTCTCTTCAGCTCTTCTCTTCATCTTTCTCGGACGTGCATACATACAGACACGTATAGACGGAGACACAAACACGCGTGTACACACATGCACACGCGTGCGCATACACATATGTTTTATTGTTAGGGACTTGAAAGTTTCGCCATTGATTGGTCTCGAACTGACGTAGTCAATTACTGGGTGAAACTAAGAAATAAATGTTATTAGAAAATAACCGACTATACGCTTGTATACAGGCTTTTCTTCAGTCAATTTTCACAATAAAATATCTATCTATCTATCTGTGATACACGATCCCTATTGATTGCCCCCTCCCACGTTTTTTTTTTTTTTTTTTTTTTTCTTCCCGCGATCCCTTTTGATCCAAATTATCCCCCCCCCAAGCTCTACTTTGTAATTTGTCCATTTTCTGTATTTAGCCCTGTGTGGCTATAATAAAAAGATATCTATCTATCTATCTATCTATCTATCTATCTGTCTGTCTATCTATCTATCTATCTATCTATCTATCTATCTATCTATCTATCTATCTATCTATCTATCTATCTGTCTATCTATCTATCTATCTATCTATCTATCTATCTGAATGTCTGTCTCCCTATCTCTCTCTCTATCTATCAATATAACTTTTTGTTTGTCTATCTGTCTGTCTGTCTCTCTCCTATTCTATCTACCTGTCTATCCCTCTGACTGTCTCTCTCTCTATATATATCTCTCTCTATTAATCTGACTTTTTGTCTGTCTGTCTGTCTGTCTGTCTCTCTATCTGTCTGTCTGTCTGTCTGTCTGTTTGTCTGTCTGTCTATCTATCTATCTATCTATCTATCTATCTATCTATCTATCTATCTATCTATCTATTTGTATGTATACATGTATGCATATATGTGTGAGTGCATGCCTTTGTATTTCATCTCACACAGCTTCACAACCGGTGTTGGTTCGTTTACGTCCCGTAGCTTAGGGGCTCGGCGATAGACTAAATACCAGACTTAAAAAAGAATAAGTACTAGGTTCGATTTCTTCGACTAACCTCTTCAAGTTGATGCCCCAACATGGCCACAGTCCAGTAACAGAAACAAAAGAATAACAAAACGTGTGTGTGTGTGTGTGTGTGTAAATATATAAACACACATACACATATATACACACACACATTTATACACACACATATACACACATATACGCACGTATACATATACATATAAATAAACACACATATACACGCATACATATACACATATATATGAATGTATGCATGTATGTATGTCCGTATGTATATAGATGCATGGCTGTGAGGTTAGGTGCCTTGTTTTGCAGCCACGTGGTTTCAGGATCTATTGTGTGACACCTTGGATACGTATCTTCTGCTATAGCTCCAGGCTATCTAATACCTTGTCAGTGAATTTGCTAGACGGAAACTGTACGGAAGCATCTCTTTTCTATCTATCTATCTATCTATCTATCTATCTATCTATCTATCTATCTATCTATCTATCTTTATATATCTGCACTCACTTACTCACACACGTGTGTGTTTCTGTGTGTCTGTGCTATCATTGGATAATGTAGGTACACCTTGCCGCATAGATAAGAAGTGGCTTGGAGTTAACGAAAAAGAAGAAAAAGAGCAAGAAGAATGAGTAAAGAATAACAACAATGTCAGTCCATCACAAGTAACATTGAAATATGACCTGTGAAAATTCTGGACAGTTTGATAAACTAATAAGACATTGAACGATGTGTTGTGAACGAAAGAATCTTCATTCGATCGCTTGAACAGTTAAAATTACAATCCAATATCCTCCAGATTCTACATTACAGCCTCAAAAATGGCCGAAGAATATTCGGAATAAGTAATTCAGAATATGCTGTTGGCACTCCGTCGCATACGACGTCGAGGGTTCCAGTTGATCCGATCAACGGAACAGCCTGCTCGTGAAATTAACGTGCAAGTAGCTGAGCACTCCACAGACATGTGTACCCTTAACGTTGTTCTCGGGGATATTCAGCGTGACACAGTGTGATAAGGCTGACCCTTTGAATTACAGGCACAACAGAAACAGGAAGTAGGAGTGAGAGAAAGTTGTGGTGAAAGAGTAGAGCAGGGTACGCCACCAATTCAGAATATAGTATCAGAAGAAAAGATGTTGACGGTTTGGTTTTGAATACCGATCAAGCAACGTTGGTTCGTTACAGGAATATTTCCCTCAATGCGTTCAAACGCCGTCAAGGATCATCAATGAACCACGACTCTCTAGAAAAGAAAGTCGAAAGCTTATGAAAAAGTCACAGTAATTTGCATAAACCGCAAATATCACTTTGAGTTCACCTTGTTCTTTTCCGTTGTAGCTGCTATCAGGATCTGTTGATGTACAGACTGAGAGAGTGTGTGTATATATGTATGTGTGTGTGTGTGAGAGAGAGAGAGAGAGAGAGAGAGAGAGAGAGAGAGAGAGAGAGAGAGAGAGAGAGAGAGAGAGAGAGAGAGAGAGAGAGAGAGAGAGACAAAGAAAGAGAGAGAAAGAGAGAGACATGGCCAGAGTCTAGTTCATACGAGTCGTCACTGCATGTCTTTATGGGTCTTTAACTGCGCTGAGAGATAATATAACTGTAAAATCAAATCTGACACGAGCCATCCGGCCTCTTTAATCAGACAAGATCTGTAGGATACACAGCAAGCAGAAGATTTTAAAGCATAACCCATAAGTAAGTACATAGCCGAACATCTTATCGACCTATCCGCTTCACTCTATACAAAAGTACAATATACTTCACAAAGTAACTGTCCATCCGAAATTGTTAAGTTGTTAATTAGTTCATTCAAGTGATACATTCCTTCATTAATATCATTAACAGTTTAAATTTATGTCTTTGAACAATGATTTGGCTCGAAAACATCAGTACTTACAACTCTCCACGGAATAGGAACTTATCCAAATTTGCAAATTTTATTTACTGGTTTTTATTGAGGCGGATCACCACCAGTTTGTACGGCTCTGTCGAACCAAAACAAAGAGCCTAGATACCGACAATGTTTTTCATAAATCAAACCCTACCGTCTTACAATCCACCTTAAGGTCTAGTCTTGGTGGTTTTGTGACTTGTAAGCCTCAGTGACCCTGAGAGCTATGCTCGCGGAGCGTAAGCTTCTTGTAGGGCTTCCCATGGTGGATAGGTCAAAGGATAGATGCTTCTCTAATACGGGTTATCTCTTAGAGATAAAAATGAGTTAGTGTAGAGTCAATACCCCAACTTACAAAAAAAAAAAAAAAAAGGCGAAGTTGCAGAACACGGATGACAATTCAAAAGCGTCTAGGCTTGGGAAAGGTTGATCTTCCCCCGGGGAAACATATGAAGCGAGATACTAAAGCAGAGCTGAAAAGGCAGGCATCCAACTGGTGAGAAACAGATAAAACGGTCCAGATTCGAAAACAACGGAGAAAAGTCGATGGCCTATGGTCCAGAGAGGGCGAAGGGGTTAATGGATAAAGGACAGTCTTAAAATGGACACATAGTCCAGGGTAAACTATGAAAGAGATAAAAGATTGGCCATGACTAGAAAACTTTTGTGCATAAATCTGCTCACTTAAGGCTCAGGTAGGTTAAACAACAGTAGCAAAAAGAAGAAGAACGACATCTCTGGGTTATGTGCTGTCATACCGTCATTAATAACCAATGAGAAAACGCCTTGGCAAACAAGCATTTATGACTGTTTGGCTAATTCCAGATTAATGAATTTAGATAACAACCTTTAGAGGATCAATGATGTGCACCGATAGATCTAAGATTTAGAATTATCTGAATATTTCATTTTTCCACAAAGAAATAAATATGAACGAGGTAAAGTGGGAATTCTAAAACTGCCTCTCTACTGGTATGAGTGATGGTACGCTGACTCTGCTGCTTCTGTTGTTGTTGATGATGATGACGATGATGATGATATTAATGATGAAGATGATGATGGCGGTGCTGGTAGTTTGACGGTAATGATGGTGATGGTGGCGGTGGTGTTGGTATGATGGTGATAATGATGATCTTGTTCATGTTGTTGTCGCTGATGTTGTTGGTGGTGGTATAATGAGGATGATGATGGTGGTAGTGGTGATATGATAACGATGATGATGGCGAAGATGATGATGATGACGACGACGACGACGACGATGATGGTGACGACGATGATAGTGATGACGGTGACAATGATGATGACGACGATGATGATGATGATGATGGTGTTGGTGGTAGTGCTGATATGATAACGATGATGATGGCGAAGATGATGATGATGACGACAACGACGACGATGATGATGACGACGATGATAGTGATGACGGTGACAATGATGATGACGACGATGATGATGATGATGATGGTGTTGGTGGTAGTGCTGATATGATAACGATGATGATGATGATGGTGATGAAGATGATGATGGCGACGACGACGACGATGATGACGATGATGATATTAATGATGGTGTTGGTGGTGATGATAGCTGTGGTGGTTGTTTGAAGACGATGATATTTTGTCGCAGTGGCGACAGAATGATGATGATGGTTATAATGGTAGTGGTCTGATTATAATGATGATATTGATGATAATGATGATAATGATAATGAAGATGATGATGAGGATGAATGTTGTTGCTCTTGGGGTGGTGGTAGTTGTATGAAGAGGATGACTGTTGTCATTGTAATGGTGGCATTATGATGATGACGCGCTATCATCTTAGCAGTAGTAGTAGTAGTGGCAGTGGAAGTGGTGGTGGTGGTGATTGTAGTAATTGCAGCAGTAGTAGCAGTGGTGGAATTAGTAGTAGTATTAGTGGGAGTGGTGGTGGTAGTAGTGATGGTAGTTAAAGTCGTAGTATTACAAGTGGAGATAGAGTGGTGGTGGTGGTGGTGGTGGTAATAGTGGTCGTGGTGGAGATACTAATAGTGCTGGTAGTAGCCGCAGTGGTCGTTGTGGTAATAGTAGAAGTTGTAGTAGTAGGTGTACAACTAGCAGCAGCAGCAGTAGCAGCAGCAGTAGCAGCAGCAGTAGCAGCAGCAGTAATTTAAATGACATTAGTTTATACGATGTAAATGATTATTGCGCAATTCGTTCTCAAATGACATTCAAGATTACAGATTTCTTCTGTATAAGATGAACTTAAAAGACATTTTACTGCGTAACCCACTTTCAAAATTCGATGATTTGAATGCATCAAATATGTAAAAACAAAATAGCAGCTACATGAGCTACATGAATCTATATATATTGATATTGATGTTATCGTTCTTTCTCTGTATTCGTCTCACTCTCTCTATCTCGCTCTCTCTCTCGCTCTTTCTCTCTCTCTCTCTATTTATCTATCAAGATATAGACACATACACATACATAAATACGTACATACATACATAAATACATACATACACACACATATATATATATATATATACATACATATATATACATACATATATATATACATATATATATATATATATATATATATATATATATATATATACATACATATATATATATATATTTTTATATATATATACATACATACATATATACATGCCTACATATGCATAAATATATACATACACACAGATATATGTATATATATATATATATATATATATATATATATATATATATATATATATATATATATATATATATATATATATATATATATATATACCTCTCGTATTGCGATTCACGCCGGGTGTCCACCGACTGAATCTTATTTCATCTAATTTTATTTGTCGAGTTCATCCTATCCAATTTATTGTCACCAAGAAAAATAAAAATCAATAACCGACTTTCGACAAAATCATTTACGAAAACAGAACAATGTCTGGGCGATAGTAAAGTCTCTTGTCTTTATATCATTGTGGAGAACATTAGAAATGAAATGCTACCTATAATAGTCTTCATAGTAAAGTAACATTCAGAACAAAACAAAACAAAACAAAAAAATTAATAAAACAACTTCCCCAGTATATAACAAAATATCTCTAATGTTATTTAAAGGAAGAAAGAATATGTATTGACAAATACCTATTCAGTTTACTCACTGTCTTCGATGTCACACTAAATGTAATGTCATGCAGAAAGTAAGTACAAACACACAGATACATACACATTTGTACCCACGTACAAGGTTTCCATGAACGCATAGAGTTAAGAGCAAGCTAACGTATTTAGTGCAATAAGCAAAAATATTTTTTTAGCGAATCGAAAAGTAAATTTGTAATTCGAAGAAAAGTCATTAAATTTATTGACACATTCTGCAAAGAAAAGCAAAGAGAGAAAATTCTGACATAAACTTGATTAAAAATTCTTTCTATGGAGCCATAGAATTCGGTGTAGTTCTAATCTTTGGCAAATTCGATAAGAACAGGGAAAATTTCGGGGTTATTACTGTACTTTGACTGTGGAGTGTTCTATTCCGCAGTTAACTTTTTGTTCTTCATGCAGAGGACAACATTTAGAAATTATCCAATTTCAAAAATATAAACCAGATTTCTCATCCAACGAAGAGGCGCACTCTACCATCTCATCGTAATTAAAGGATGCATCGAACAATATAGCTCGTGATAAGCATAAACAAGGATGGTCACAGCTGGAGAGCCTTTGATCTTAGATTTACTGAGAAATAAATGGTTTATAACGGGTATGATGTATGATATATGATATGCTATGATATATAATATGCGTGTGTGTGTGTATGTGTATATGTGTGTGTATATTCATGAAAATAACTATTCCATGAAAGTTAGATATAATCGACTACTCCCTCCCCACAACTTATATGACTTTCTGCCTCCGGTAAAAATCAATAAAAGACTTTATCTTATAAGAACAGTATTTATTTGAATAGAGAAGACGATGCTACATTCGAGTGAAAAATCAGACCAACTCAGTGGCATTTTGTGTTGTGTGTTTGATCATCCACATTGCCCATTAAATGAGCTTGGTGGTATATACATACATACATACATACATACACACACACACACACACATATATATATATATATATATATATATATATATATATATATATACATATATATATATATACACAGAGTGCGGCAGAAGTAACGCCCTTTATTGCATTTAGTAACTTTTATAGTATATAAATGCTTATTAAATATTTTTTTTTATTGAACACAAATTTATTGGATTACTTAAAGAAACGAATAGTACACTAGTGAAAAAATCGCAGAAGTTTGAGGAAATAAAAACGAAACTCAATTACAAGCTAGAAAACTCAAATACAAAAGACCGTTACTTCTGTCGCACCCTGTACATTTAACAATATAGAGAATTCTAGAGAGAATCGGGTACTTAAATGGCATGCGCCAGGTTGGGTTGATTTAACCCGTAAACACTGACTTTAGTCGGATTAATATATTGGGTACTGAAGTAATCCAGTGAGATATTTAGGCTGTGCACACAGAGAAAATTCACCGCTACGAGTATTTAATGCCTAGGGTCTGGTCTAAATCACGCGTTGTGTAGATCGCACAGTGTTTGGTATAATCTAGGAAGTCCGACGGGTCATGAATCCCTTTGTTATTTTTCTTTGCCACACACATACACACACACATATATATACATATACACCCCCACCAAACACACACATGCACAAGCGCCTCCTGGTGACTGTAGAAAGAAGCAACTTCTGTATCTAACAAGCCCAGGAACTCGCCTAGTTCTCTGAATTTGAAACACAATGATAGAGTTTGTTTTAAAATCAAACAATGGCAACGAAATCATTAAAACTGATCTAAAATAATTCTAAGACCTGAAAATTTTAGAGAAGAGGCTAGTCGGTTCCATTGATCCCAGTACTCAAGTGTTACATATCCCATCGATCCTGAAGGGTGAGCACAGCGGACTTCGGTGGCATTTGAACTCAGAATGTAAAGAGCTGGAAATAATCCTGCGAAGAATTTAGTCTGGTGCGGTAACGAACCAATCACACGTTGATTTAAAACAATATAACTGCACTTTATTCTTCCGCTCTTTTTACTCAAATACCCACAAAGAATTTATTGAATCACAACATTTTATATAAATTACCGCTGTAGAAAGGTATCAGGTGAATACCATTTTACAGATTTGTTTTTGAGATGCATGTCTCACAGTCACTGAACATGACACGAGTAAGATTTGTGCATGATTGTGATATGTGAAAGAACCGCATTGAATGGAATTGGAAATCTAAAGAATGAGACTTAAATACACACGTATAGTTCCATACATGCACTTCACGGATACAGAAGTACTCAGGTACAAACACACAGACGATCATACGTACAAAGGCGCGCACAAGCAATGAACACAAACCAAACCTGTACATATGCACGCATAGACACACATGAAGACAACAGAGATGGAAAAACTGCCGAGTAGTTGAAAAGACGTTTAAAAGTATTTAGTTTCTTTCCGTTGCCATTCCTGTCTGTCTTGAGAAAGCGTGTGTACTACTGGTTAGGGTGTTGTTCTCACGAGTGCAAGATCGTGGTTTCGATTCCCGAACCAGGCGGTGTCTTACGTTCTTGAGCAAAAGACTTCATTTTATGTTGTTGCTGTCCACTCAGCTGTAAATAAGGAACTCTGCAGTGGATTTGCATCCCGTCCAGGGAGAATGTTGTGGCCTCAGTCACATATAAATCATGGAAACTGGGTAACAAGCCCTATGGTTCCAAGGACCCGAGGCAGTAATGTCCAGGGTTCATTGCGATGATGATGTCCAGAAGTCCGAGATTTATTTCCTCTTCAGTTCTATAGGAGACGTTCTGAGTTCAAATGTACCTTCCTCTAATAGCGTACCAAATCAAGCCATATTCTCTAGTGAGTGACGACGGACAGAACTGTGCTTAAATACACGACAGGTTTGGCACAGCTTTCGTCTTACAAATTCCACTCTCAAAGTATTGGTCAGTTTAAAGCTATGCTAGAAGACTCTCTCGTCATGAATTGACTGGTATATATTTTTTTTTATCGATTCCCTACAAACGAAATCATTAATCGATCTCACTACGATTTTAGCTCAGAACAAATGTGCATAGATATTTAGCTATGTACCATTGCAGTACTATTGATAATAGTCCTTACTATTGTAGGCATAAGGGCCGAGATTTTTGGCGAGGTAGTACTAGCTGATTACATCAACACCAGTGTTCTACAGGTACTTATTTTATAGACTCCGAAAGGATGAAAAACAAAATCGACCACGACGGCATTTGAACTCAGAACGTAGAGACGGACGAAATGCCGCTAGGCATTTTGTCCAGCATGGTAACGATTCAGCCAGCTGGCCACCTAAGTACTAATGATGATAATGCTATGTAAATTAATTATAATTCCTACTTACCACCACACTATCTAACAGATATTGAACTCATTTATTTACATATTTTTATATTTCTCTTTATAAGTATTTTAGTGTGGATATGTCTATAGGTGGATGCAGTTGTGTAAGCTTCGTAATTTTTCGTTAGTTGTTCTTTGTGTATAAAGACTTAAAAAAAAATTTTTTTTTACATCTTTTTTTTTTTTATTACTGGCCACTGTGTAATGGAAGGCAAAGTGAATCCGAGCAGGATTTGGAACTCAGATCTTACAAGGGGTGTGTATAAATACAGCAAAGAGAACGTGTACAATATTATTATTATTATTATTATTATTATTATTATTATTATTATTATTATTATTATTATTATTATTATTATTATTATTATTATTATTATTATTATTATTATTATTATTGTTGTTGTTGTGGAGGCGCAATGGCCCAGTGGTTAGGGCAGCGGACTCGCGGTCATAGAATCGCGGTTTCGATTCCCAGACCGGGCGTTGTGAGTGTTTATTGAGCGAAAACACCTAAAGCTCCACGAGGCTTCGGCAGGGGATGGTGGTGAACCCTGCTGTACTCTTTCACCACAACTTTCTCTCACTCTTACTTCCTGTTTCTGTTGTGCCTGTAATTCAAAGGGTCAGCCTTGTCACACTGTGTCACGCTGAATATCCCCGAAAATTACGTTAAGGGTACACGTGTCTGTGGAGTGCTCAGCCACTTGCACGTTAAGTTCACGAGCAGGCTGTTCCGTTGATCGGATCAACTGGAACCCTCGACGTCGTAAGCGACGGAGTGCCAACAACAATTATTATTATTATTATTATTATTAATAATAATATTAATAATAATAATAATGTCCCTTCCGGAGAAAGTGGAAAAGCAAGTATTATCTCCAACGATAACTCTACTGTATTACTGTTTAGTATTAGTTTCCACAACTTGTCGGAAGTGAGTCACTTCCGGTTTGTATCTGGGATCGATCTAGTTTAGTTTTCAGAAAAATGGGTGGGGTCTCTTTTTGTGTCCGTCTATATCTCAGAAAACCCGCTGTCATCCTTAAATGTTCTTCTTTAGTTATTTCATGTTATTGCGAACGTGGCTTTGTACCAGCGTGACCGATTTTCTGCTGCTTCTAGAATGATGAACCGCCAAAATTTTTCTAAGATAATTTAAACATATCTAGTTGTTTTCCTTACATTAACTTGAGAAGATAATGATGTGTAGATAATTGTATATCCATGGGTGAAAGTGTTTCAGTATATGTAACATCATTTTTCTCACTCGGTACTTTTCGCTCGCGTGTGTGTCAGTCATAATAAACATGTTGAATGTATTTTACCTCAGTGTCACTTTCATGGCACGGACTGCTTTCTCACTCAATAATAATAAAAATACTGTAATGCTGATGTAAATAATGAGCATGATGCTGATGATAATGATGTTAATAATAATGATGATGATGTTGATTATGACTGATGTAAAATAATTAAAAACCCAACAAATCTACAAAATAGACTTTAAAAGTTTCTAACAAGATAAATGAAATCATAACATACGAAAAGAAAAAAAAAACACCTAAAAAAACAAAAGCAAAGAATGCGCACCCACCCCATACATATACGTACTCTTCCACATACACCCAGAACTCCCTTAGAGAGGAATTATTACTAAAACCACAACAACAAGGCAGCAACTAAATCGTACTTCGTCCCTTAACAGTTTGGATAATGTCCAATATTAGACCGCAATTTTAAAATCAATGATGCCATTGGAATTCTGCAGATGATAAATTTGTTTTTCTCTCTTAAGTCAAAAAGAATAAAGAATCTTTTAACCTCTTCCCCACCATTCCATAACACGTCAATCTCTATTTCCTCTCGCCACAAAGAAAAAGGAAAGAAAACAAAACAAAACAAAAAAAAAAACAAAAAACAGAGGGAGTAGAGAGAAAACGAAAAAGAGAAGGAAAAGAAAAAAAAGAATGATACTGCATGAAATGTTAATGATTCCGATTGGTGTATAATGTACCAATTCTGTTTACATCCCATACTGATTAGTTTGGTGCCAACTGTTTGTGGGTTGCTGCTGACGCCGCTGCCCTGATCATGGTGCACACAGGCATAGATACAGACACATAGGCACACACATGTATGTTATGAACACACACACACATATGTGTGTATATATATATATATATATATATATATATATATATATATATATGCATGTATATACATGTATGTATATCTGTATGTTTGTATGAACTTAAATGTTTGAATATATATATACATATATATATATATAATGTAATATAATATAATATAATATAATATAATATAATATGATATATTGATATATATATATGCGTGTATATATATATATATATATATATATATATATATATATATATATATATATATATATATACATATATATATATATATATATATATATATATATATGATATATAATAATAATACAATATAATACATAATACGGATATAATATGATATAGAAACATATATGTATGTATATATGTATGTTTCTATGCATTTATATATACTTGTATGTGTGTGTATGTACGTGTGCGTGTGGAGTGAGTGAATGCTCCTCTTTGAAGGGATAAAGAGTGCAGAGGCTGAAGCGGCCAAATAAAAAGGAAGAATAAAAGATAAAAAGAGAATTATTGAAAGCATAGACAGACAAACAGACAGAATTGAAGTGATATTGTTAAGGAAAAGTTTTGGAATAATCACACACACAAAAAAGAACAAAAATAGAATGAAAGAAATAAAATGAAAAGGCAAATATTTCAGGAAAGTCATAAACAGGAAAGCAGAAGAGAAAGGAATGATGGGAAATAAAGAGAGAAAAGATGAAACAAAGGGAGATTGAGGAAAACAATATAGAAAGAAAGAAAGAAAAAGAACAGAGAAAAGAAGAAAGGGATAGAAGACAGAAAGAAATGATAGAAAAGAAAGGAAGGAGGAAATAAGATAAATAAGGAAACAGGAAAGAAAGAACAGGAGATTGAAAGAGAAAAATGGTATTGTTATAGAAGAGTTAGGTAGGAATGAAAATGAGGAAAAGAAACAAGAAGAAATATGTATATATGTGTGTGTTTGTGTGTATACGTATGTATGTGTGTATGTATGTATGTATGTATGTATGTATCGTTTTATTCTTTTACTTGTTTCAGTCATTTGACTGCGGTCATGGTATGTATATATGTATTTACAATGTGTGTCTGTATGCTTTTTATGTTACTGTGTGTCCCCTACCACCATTTGACAACCGATGCTGAGTTTTTGTATGACACCTTAACTGAGGGGTTCGATTATAGGAGACTGATAGATTAAGTAGCTGACTTAAAACAAGTACTGGGGTCGATTTGTTTCGCTAAGCCCGTCAAGACGGTGCTCCAGTGTGGCCATGTACAATGACTGAAACAAGAAACAGATAAAAGATAGATGTTGTGTAAAGAAGAAAAGAATCAAGTAAGAATGCACACACACATACACACAAATATATACACATGCACAAATATATACACACACATACGCTCTCACACAAACACACAAAAACACACTCAAGCGCACACACATACACACACACACACACACACACACACACACACACACACACACACACACACACAAATATCAAGGAAAGAATAAAAAAAGACAAATAAAAAAGGAAGAAACAATAATATTCAGGAAAAAACTTGAAACAATATTTTTTTTAATGAGCAATAAAAAAATGAAAAGCAAATTAAAGGAGTAAAAAAAACAACGAAAATGTTGGGAAAAGGGTTAGAATTAGAAACAAAAATCACTTTAGATAAAAACCCAGGCTATACGTAAAGAAGAGGGCAAAGTTATATGTGAAACTGAAGATGGATAAATAGAAATGGAGGGTAAGAATTGAGTAGAAGAATGAATAAAAGAAAAAAACGTAGATCATAAACAAATATAAGAAATAAAATAATATAATATATGAATAAATATATAAATATATAAAGACGAGGAAAATTTTACGAAAACATGTGAAAAAAAAACAAAACAAAGGAAGGCATGCAAGGAGGAAAGATAAAACAACCGATTGAAAGTAGAAAAAGAATGAATAAAGATATAAAGAAAGGCTGAGGCTGGAATAAACAATACACAATCATACATACAGACACACAATCCCCTCATACATACTTATGCATAAAAAGAAATCAACCAACTAACGCGCTCATTACAAATACAATCTGTAAGTGGAACAGTAAAAACATGCAAGATTTTTCTCAAGTTTAAAATGTGACATTGTTTTCGTTACCTATATTCCAACGATGCAACTCTGCATCTTTGTTAGAAACCAGCTCCTTCTTCAGTGGAAGAATTCGAATAATTAAAAACAGAAGAGCGCGTACACGCATACGTGCATACATAATACATACGTACATACATACATACATACATACATACATACATAGTCGCACGACTCAAACCACAATGTATCATCAGATGAAAGAACGAGCGTTTATTCCAACCTTGTGCGTACACCTGCAGAAGACCAGGCTTGGATGTATCAGAAATCTCCGGGATGATTGTAGCATTGATAATCAAAGCAGTCTATCATGGACCAGCAACTAGGTTTCTAACCCCCACTTTGAAGAGTATACATTTGCAATCCAGGAACAAGAAATATCAACCAAACATATGATGCACAAAAGGGACAGAGACGCAGGCAAAACACCAAGATATGATAATCGATGCAGACTTTGTGGAGTTAACACCGAAGATATCATCCACATCATAAGCAGTTGTCCGAAAATGTCATCACGTTATTACCTGCCGATGAGACATGATGCTGTAACTAAGAGACTGTTTAATGAGATTCTTCGGAAGAGTAACCCTTGAGCCAAAGAAATAAGAATCCACAGTACGGTGGAAGCCATAGTCACTCATAATGAGGAGTACTGGTGGAATGTTCCAGTGAAAACCTCAATAAAATGTAAACATAATAGACCTGATATAATGGTTTGTGATAGAGAAGAGAAACTGAGTACAGTTGTGGAAACTAGCTGTCCAGTGGATGTTAACATAAAGCTAAAGATCAGCGAGAAAGAAAATACATACGTTGAACTATTGAGAAAACTCAATCCAGATTACAAGTTCAGGTTTATACCTGTAATTATTGGGGTACTGGAATATGTAACACACTGCCTAAACACCAATCTTGAGGAATTAGGCTTCTCAAAACCAGAAAGGGGTAAACTGATGCGAAGACCACAATCCAAGCCATCATTGGAACTATAAAAATCTGCAAAACTTTCCAGACGTTTATCATTTATACATATATGTGCATGTCTAGACATGCAACTATATGCATGAAAATGCATAATATAACAAAACATACAAATCTGCACATACGGTGATTCCAAATACTGCACATGTACACAAATGCATACAAAATACCCTGTAGATGTTGAAATTTCAATGAAGGAGCTTTGGATCTGGGTTAGAAACCGGATCTTTATTGGCAAGAAATATTGAAATGAAACTCAGTAATGACATACATACATACATATGCATATTCCGATGTGCGAAACAAGATGGCGTGGAAAGTTACTTGGTACAAAAGAGATATCGAATTTTATTGAAGCATCATAAACTTCACAAATCTATACTCCAAGTTTCACGTCCGAAGAACGGCAACGTGAATGGCAGGATAACGAACGACTTGTAAACTTTCTTAATTCACACATGCGCACGAGCGCAAATACATACATACATATATATACATACATATATTACATACATACACACACACATACATTCATACATACAGACATAGTCATACACCCATCCATATATAGACATGCATATATATATATATATATATGGACATGCATATATATATATATATATATATATATATATATATATATGGACATGCATATATATATATATATATATATATATATATATATGGACATGCATATATATATATATATATATATATATATATATATATATATATATATATGTAGAAAGAGAAGAGAGGGAGAGAGGGAAGAAGTGTGAGAGGGAAAACTAGAAAAGAGAACTAGAACGAAAAGATCAAATAAAATACAAATACATAAAACAATAGAGAGATGAAGAATGAAGGCCGAAAACAAGAAAGGAAAGAAAAAGGAAAAATATAAAAGCACATCAGAACAGAACATGGCGTAGAATAAAGGGTAATGAAGGAGATGCGAAAAGAAAGAGAGAGAGAGAGAGAGAGAGAAAGAGAATGGGAATAGAATGGGGGGAGGGAAATGTTTAAAGGAAGAAATTAAGAAGAGGAAAAGAGAAAAAAAAATACGAGGACGGAAGGAAGGAATAAAGGAATAAAGGAATGGCAAGGATAGAAGGAAGTACAAGTAGTGGTGTGTTTGTGTGTGTGTGTGGGTGATTGAGGGAATTTAATAATCAAATAAAACTAAATTGGAAACAAGTGTGGAACGGAAGCTGAAAAATGAAGAATGATTACGAGACTGATAGACGGATAGATAAATCGAGGAAAAATAGATAGATAGATAGATAGATAGATAGAGAGAGAGAGAGAGAGAGAGTGAAGGAGAGAGAGAGAGAGATAGAAAGAGAGAGAGAGAAAGGAATGAGAGAGGATGAGGGAGGGAAAAAGCGAAAGAGAAAGAGAGAGGGAGTGAGAGCGAGAGAAGGGAGTGACAGAAAGGAAATTTGAATAGATGAGGGAGGGAGAAAGTGAAAGAGAGAGAGAGAGAGAGAGAGAGAAAGAGAGGGGGAGAGAAGGAGAGAAAGCGAGAGCGGAAAATGCGAGAGGAAGAGGAGAATATCTCTTCCCCCACCTCCTCTCCCAACAGCGATAATAATTTGTTAGAAGTTTTCATTACTTTAATGTTTTGTTTGTCTACTCCACCCTTATCGATTCTGTTTGTGAACTAACTGAGCAACATAAAACACACACACACACACACACACACACACACACACACGTATGCATATCAGTTCCCTTCCTTTACCCTGGTCACGTTTTATCGAGAAAACAACTACAGTATCAATAACAACAAAAAAATAAAAGCAACTACGAACACAATGGCAAATGATTTTCTGAATGCTAAAAAGCAAATAGATGAAAAAAGGGTAGCTTCACTGGTCGGAAACTCAACCTGATAGAAACAGCAGATAAATCTCCTTAAAACCTTCACTGTAAAATCTAAACCAAGGAAACGCATTTAGGATAATTTAGACCGCGGGATATTGAGACTGAATAAATAAATATATTTGTTTGTTGTTGGCACTCCGTCGCTTACGACGTCGAAGGTTCCAGTTGATCCGATCAACGGAACAGCCTGCTCGTGAAATTAACGTGCAAGTGGCTGAGAACTCCACAAACACGTGTACCCTTAACGTAGTTCTCGGGGAGATTCAGCGTGACACAGTGTGACAAGGCTGGCCCTTTGAATTATAGGCACAGCAGAAACAGGAAGTAAGAGTGAGAGAAAGTTGTGGTGAAAGAGTACAGCAGGGTTCGCCACCATCCCCTACCGGAGGCTCGTGGAGCTTTAGGTGTTTTCGCTCAATAAACACTCACAACACCCGGTCTGGGAATCGAAACCGCGATCCTATGACCGCGAGTCCGCTGCCCTAACCATTGGGCCATTGCACCTCCACAAATAAATATATAACAGAAAAAGAAACAGTGTTGTCGCGACTGAAGCACATTTGACCAAAGATTTCGAAGAGGCCTAAGCAACAGCAACAACAACAACAACAATAACAACGACGATGACCACGATATACGGTTGCGGTTTCAGTTCCAATATGCAACATTTTCGCTAAGTGTTTGCAGCAACAGCAACCGAGCAGACCAATGCCTTGCGAGTAACATTAGTACACGGAAATTGGTGTGTGTGTGTGTGTGTGTGTAATGAACTTCATTGGCTGACAGCTGTTTCTGCTATAAGATGCAATGCACACATAATTGACTTGCTTGTGTATCATCTTATGACACCAGGTCATTACTATCGCTATGCCTAAGCGAAATATTGAATTGAAATTTTGGCACAAGGCCAGTAAATATCGGGGAGGAGGGTAAGTCGATTACATCGACCCCAATACTCAACTGGTACTTATTTTATCAACCCCCGGAAGGATGAAAGGCAAAGTCGACCTCGACGGAATTTGAACTCGGGACGTAAAGACGGACGAAATGCAGCTAAGAATTTAGCCCGGCGCAGTAACGACTATGCCACCTCACCGCCTTAGCCAAAGCGATATATATATATATATATATATATATATATATATATATATATATATGTGTGTGTGTGTGTGTGTGTGTGTGTGTGTGTGTGTGTGTGTGTGTGTGTCTTTTGTATTCATCTTGTCCGCGAAATTTAGCGGTTCGGCAAAGAGAGAATGACAGAATATGTACCATACTCGAAATAAGTATCGGCGTTGATTCACTGGATAAAACCCATCAAGCCAGTCCCCCAGCAGAGCAAATGTTAAAAGGGAAGGGGTGACAGATTCATCAAATTTAGAATTAATACCTCAAAATTAATTTATGTTTAGGAAAAAATTTAGTATTTGAACTCAGAGTATGAAAAAAACCTAAATATCATAAAGCATTTCGTCCGACTCTTTACCGATTCTGTTATTCCTTGCTCTGTCACTCATTATTTGATCCATAGGAAGAAAGATAAACTTTTTTATGGGCGCAAAGAAGAGTTAGTTATATCGATGTTAACACTTGATATGATTTTTTTTATTTATCGAGCCTGAAAGTCTGAAAAATAAGTTTGGCCTAGGCGATATTTGAATTAAGAACATGAGGTATTGTATCTGAGGCTTTATTGATTCTACTCTCCACTCCCCTACCATTAGGTCTTCTAAATTTAGTACAGAGCCACAAACGATATGTTAACTATTAGTATATGACTGGTATTTACATGTTTTATGAACATATTGGAGTGATGAAAGGTAATATTCTTGTGAGATTTTCCCTTAGAACGTAACGAGGTATTTTATCTTTCACCTTAACTTTTTCACTCAGCACCCATGCAAGCAGAAAAAAGCCACAAGTTTTTAAGGAAGTAACAGTACCTATTTAATCGACCCTCTCTCGGATAGTTGCACACAATGAAATACGATGCAATGTAATTTGTCTCCTGCTGTACCGATCTTGTCATTCTCCCAACTATTGTTAATTGAAGTCTCAAAAATTCTTCCGACTATTGCCCTCACTGAATTCATCAATAACAAGGATCACTAACATTGGCGCAAAACCTCACGTTTAAGAAGAAAGGATATAATCGAATGAGTCAGTATTAGTTCTTGATTAATATTTTATTTTATCGACCTCGGAAAACTGAAAGGTGAAACTGACCTCAGCGAGATTTGAACTCAGAACTAAAAAGTCCGTAATTAAATATCACAAGATCTTGGGTTTGACTCGCTAACGGTTGTCAATGCACATCAATAACAATAATGTTTCCTTTATTAGACACCATTATAAAGAGCAGCGTAGAAGAATTTACAATAGATTTAACAACACATCAATTTGTGGTTAAACTTCGAACAATGCTTGGATAATATCCAACACATAAAATTCAACAAATATAATAAACTTTTAATATGTTATTGAAATAGGGTAGGGGTGTGCGAAACAAATATCTCAGCGAAGAAAGATTCTTCAGTATTGTGTAATAATTCCTTTGATAGATCTTGATGCCAGACCGTAGATCCGCTTCATTTAACTATTTCCCAACGGAGACTTGTACCAAACTTTTAGTAATTATTCTTCAGAGCAGTATTGACCAATCTTCTAACTAACCTGTTTTCTTTTCCTTATTGAAACATGAAACATTTTTTAAAATGTTTGATGCGGTAAACATACACGCTTCCACCCGCAACATTTCCTATCGCGCTTACTTGTGTAGGCGCTGTCGAACACAATATGATAGAATACACAACGTATAGATTATTATATGGTTATTTTTAAAAGTGAATTATGCACATATGGGATCTTGTTCAAAACGGGGGCACCAGTTTTCATTAATGTTTTATGTAGTGTTTTTGGTACCGAAGGACTTTCAAACTTCGTATACTTATCTATTTTGTGTTATAGAACAGAAAAAAAATTTTGTATTCGGATTTATTTCATGTAAAAAATTGTCTTATTTCGATAATTTCAACCAATCACTGACAAGTATTCAGCTATTTACACTTACTCCTAAGCGGTGTAAAGCGTATTTAATCTCCATTACTTCTGACATTTTGCAGAGAGGCAACACACGTGTATTCGTTTTCCCTAACCCTAATTGACTTGCTCCTTCCCTAAAAAATCATGCCTTGTGCCTATAATAGAAAGGTTTATTAGCTACTGCCAATATGCTTCAGCCATTTTTTGACAAAGAAATAATAATTTTATCACCGCCGAGAATCGTTTGTTTACGTACTCAGCACTTAATTTTTACGGCTGAATGGACGTCAGTCATTGGTTGAAATTACAGAAATACGACAACTTTAACATGAAATAACTTGCGATGTACGTTTTTTTGTTAAGAAGACTAAGAGAAAAAGATGTTTTATATGACACATTCTACCAGTGTCCCAAGTTTCAAAGTGTTTCGTTAAGAAAATACTGGTGCCCCCGTTTTGAACAAGATCCCCCATATGTACTGAGTGGTTCAGAAAATCGTTTCCCAATCACTCAATACATTGGGCAAGTATCTACAAGACAGTCTTGCATTGACCCTCGCCTTGTGAATGAACTTTGGGTAGAGAGAAACTGTAAGGAAGTGTGTCAAATGGACTGTACCAGAAAGTAATTCAGAGAGGCTGTATGTTATGCACACAGCATCACGCTGAATCATTCTGAAGATTTCATTAAATAACTAGTGTCTGAGAAATACTCAGCTATCTACACTACGCAAAAAGCCAGTCTTATTACATATTGTGTCACACGGAATTTGCCTGAAGATTACGTCCAGCCACTTACACTATAATACAAGATGTACCATGCCACCTGTAATTTAAAGAGCACAGTCTTGTAAGCTATAATGTCATATTGATCCTACTTAAGGCATATGTTAAGGGTACAATAGTTTTGGTGGGTACCCAACCACTAAATTTTTATAATACAGCTGAATACGTAGAGGGACTTCTCGAACAAATGAAGCCTTCAGTCATTGAAAGCAACACAAGATTCATTCAATCATCATTCATTCAGTCTGCGTTCATTTGTGCTATTCATTCATTGCATTCATTTGTGCTATTCTTAAATGTACTGTAAAATGGTTGAACGATAATATAAAATTACAACTCATTTGATTCACAGATTCAGTAGATCATTTCCGTCAAGCTCGATTTTGGTCTCGCAGCCGTCCTGTTATCTTCGTTGGTGTATTTCTTGGGTCATCCTAGTATTCAATTATTCTAACGTAGTATATTCAGTTCTGAAATTGTCAATCAATAAAATACAATAAAACATTTGACATTATACAATTTCGTTAAAAAATTAAAGAAACGTTCTGATGTGAATTTATAAAATTTGCATTGAAAGTCAGTGTCATTGAAACAGTTACAGTATATTTACATCGAGAAAAACAATCCTTTATGTAGCAAAATATTAAACGCTCGTTTGCCTATATACGTTTCCTCATGTTGAGCAATGTCATAGCAGCTCCTTTTGGCGGCCTCTTGATGACCATTTAACAGTTAGTAGTGATAGATTCTCTACAATCAACTCAGCTTTCTCGAAGGGTTTCTCTTAGCGGTTAGTATTGAAAAAAATCTATAGAATTAACCCAAATCGATAAAAATTACAATATGTTCTTGTCCAAATAATCGAAAATTCGCACAGGAATATCGGAAAAGATCTTTCCTACCCAATGATCCAGTTCTCAAATTGAAAATATTGTAAAATTTAGAGATATATTATATATTGGTTTCAAATTTTGGCACAAGGCCAGCAAGTTCTCTGTAGGGCTCTAATAGAATACACCGACCATGGGGTCAACTGTTACTTATTTTATAGACTCCGAAAGGATGAAAAGCAAAGTCGACCTCGGCGGAATTTGAACTCAGAACGTGAACGCAGCCGAAATGCCGCTAAAATAACCACTCCAAAAACACCCTCTTTCCAAAGAGCAAGAAAGCTCAAGATTTTATCAACTCACACACACACACACACACACACACACACATTCGCAATTAATTCCTGAAAATGGGCTAAAATGCTAAATCAATAGTTTTAAACGAAATCCTGACAACATTCTTTTCCTTAATATGTAAAATCTGTACACTGCTTTGAACAACCTATACATACATACATACAGGAATGTGTGTGTGTGTGTGTGTGTGTGTGGTTTTAGAGGTAGATACTCTTAATTTAGCGTAATCTACGGTTGCATGTTAGCAGAATTGCAGCTTGATTCAGCTACACATATCTCATTATTAATGTATCCAAATAACACAATTTAACCAAATGGAATTCCAATTTTAGGAAAGTAACGGATGTTGAAAAAATTCAACACACACACACACACACATACATCCACATACATACATACAGACACATATACATGCACACACACGCGCGTGCAGAACTTCAATCGTAGAAAATGAAAACAATTAATAATTTGCGGCAAATAAGTCATGCGAGACGAATTGGTCCTGCGGAGTGACAATCTGTTTTGTGAATATTGCCCTTTAGTTGACCAACTGATGTTTCAATAGAATAGTTGCTACAAATTCAGCTGCCACGGCAAGTTTAAACATTAGAAACAAGAAATGATTATACAGTGAGTTTAAATTAATTTTCCTCTAATTAAGCTTTCGTTGTAATGTGACGGCTACTGGAGTTTAAATTCTATCAGAAATTTTCTAAATTTAATTTCATCCGGTTCAGTTAACGAGTTTTACTTGTATTAAAAGTACTAAAAGAGTTCACATTTCAAATTCATTTTTAATGGTGGTGCCGCAGCAATGCCACAGCATTCGACTGAAAGCAATAATATAATAATTATAATTAATACGATTCACATCAAACAGTTTCGTTTTCCGCCTTTTCATTTATATTCTTATTCGTCAACTTGTCAACCGTGTATAATTTCAGAGATCGTATGTGGTCGTATAGAGTAAATAAAGTCCCATCATTGCAAAGTATACATTGGTCATCTTCATTATTAAACATTTTCTGGAAAGATGGGAACGAAATCTTTTACTTATTTCAGTCATTGAGCTGCGGCCTTGCTGGGATACTTTGAAGGGTTTAGTAAAAATAAAGAAATAAAAAAGAATAAAATAACTATCGATCGCAGTACATATTACTAATTCTATCGGTCTGTTTTGCCGGACAACAAGGTTACTAAATAAGCAAATTAACATCAGTTGTCAAGTAGCGAGGGAAACAAACATACATATGAACGAAAGTCTCGGATCTTGACTGACTCTCTTACTTGACTGACTCTCTTATATATATATATATATATATATATATATATATATATATATATATATATGTTTGTGTGTGTGTGCGTACGACAGGTTTCCACTCAGTTTCCGTCAATCAGATCCACTCAAAAGTCATTGGTCAGACTGAGTCTATAGTAGAAAACACTTGTCCAAGGTGCCGCGCAGTGGGACAGAAATCGAAACTACATAGTTATAAAGTGAGTTTCTTTACCACACAGCTATGCCTGCGCTTACGATGGAAACGAGAAACAAAAGACATAAGAGAAAAAAAATCAATTTATCAAAATAACTTTTACAGATAGATCGAAATAAAAATAAAAAACAAAAGAATACAGTGAAATAATTTTAGATTAAGTCACTAACTTGACCCCCAACTATTTTTTCTTATAGCATATATAACAAGGAAATAGAAATTATTGAAATAACTTTGTAGCATTTATAAGAAAGACTGAGATAAATATATAACTTAAGTGAAGAAATAATAATAAAGTTACTGAGATACGGAAAGCAAGAGAAAGCATTAATGGAATAACTGTTAAGCATCAATAAGAAAGATGAAAATGAAGGACATCCCGGTGTTAAAATTCCGAAACAGAACATTTTTACAATGGAAAATAAGCGGCTCGATTTCTTTGAGAATGCATTATGAAAAATCAAAAACTAAAGAAGAAAAGGTTTTGATGGAACATTGTTTCAGAGAGACGAAGGTTGAAAATTAAAGTTTGGGCTTTAGGATTAACTGTTAGTGTTAGTGCAGGGCCATTCTAAGAAAATTATAAGCCCCGTGCAAAGTAAGGAACAGTGGCTCCGTACGCATAATACAGCAACATATATAGATTAGCATTAGGACCCTAGGCTCATGGAGCTCAAGTCAACCGTCCACTGTGCCCTTACCTTAGGACGGTACTGAGTTAGTGTTAGTGTTTAGGGATTAAGATTAAGGTTAAGGTAAGATTCAAGGTGGATGTAATGATTATGTTGATGAAATTTAATAATTTTTTCAAATTGCTTTACAAAATATTTTCTATTTCCAAATAGGATTTATCTGCTCTTTTATAATATTGCATGTGTTTAGCGATGCGCTGTCTGCTTTCATAAATGCCCATCGTTTTCAAAAGCGTTTCAAGTGAGGGTGACCCATTTCATTAATATTTTAGTATTCTTTTCTACTTTAGGCACAAGGCCCAAAATTTTGTGGGGAGAGTGCTAGTCGATTAGATCTACCCCAGTACGCAACTGGTACTCTTTTTTTCGACCCCGAAAGGATGAAAGGCTAAGTCAACCTCGGCGGAATTTGAACTCAGAACACAAAGACAGACGAAATACCGCTGAGCATTTCGCCCGGCATGCTAACGTTTCTCGCCGCTTATTAATATTTTAGTATTAAAGCAGTGAGCATGCAGAATCGTCAGAGCGTCGAACAAAATGCCTAGCGGGAATTTCTTCTGGTTCTTTATGTTCTGAGTTTAAATGCTGTTGAGATCAACTTTGCCTTTCATTCTTTCGGAGTCAATAAAATGGGTACCAGTCGAGCACTGGGGGTGAATGTAATCGATTAGCTCCCTCTCTCTGTCTCCCTTTCTCTCTCAAAAGTTCAGACTTGTACCTATGCAAAAAAAGGATTATTATTAAGACGGTTATCTGGCAGAACTGTTGGTGCGTCGGACAAAATGCTTAACGGAATTTCTTTTGGCTCTTTAAGTCCTTTAAATTCCGCCGAAGTCGACTCTGTCTTTTATCCTTTCGGGATCGATGAAATAAGTACCCGCCGAGTAATCGATTAGCTCCACCCCTACACCCTAAACACCAAATTTCAAGCCTTGTATCTATAGTAGAAAGGATTATTATTATTTTGGGAAAAATACGGAACAAAGGTTTTTCACCCACCGTCCGGGGACTTAATATTCTCGTTATTTATTAAATAATGCATATCTTTGCATTCACAAAGGAATCGACCGACTTATTTTCCCATATCGAAAATGTTCTGCTTGGGAATCAAAACTTCGGGATATCTGAAATAAATTAACAATGAAATAGCTTTCTGCAAAAGGAAAGGAAAATTGTAATGAAGTACATTTCAAGCGCTGCAAATTATAGAAAAAGTCAAATGTGAAATAACTTTGATTTCACATTGAAATTATAATTATTATCCGGAGATAAAAATTTAATTGCTATAATCTGAAGATATAATTATAATTGCTTTAAAATGTAAACACAGTGAAAGACAATGTAAATTACACCAACGGGTGAAAGTGAGAGAGAAGTAAATCTAGGTTTTAAGATGAAGAGAGAAAACTGGGAGAAAGTGATTCGGTGAGTGAGAGCTGTAGAAAGTAGTTTTGAACAAAGATGGCATTATTTAAAAAAAATTAAATGCATTAAAATCAAAATTTTAAAGATTTTACTACTTCCTTAAATGGTAGTAAAATATTGGTTTCAAATTTTGGCACAAGGCCAGATGTTCAACTGGTACTTATTTTATCGACCCTGAAATGATGAAAGGTAAAGTCAACATCGGTGGAATTTGAATGAAGATAAATCCAGAATATTTTCAGAGTTTCGATTACATATATAGATATATTTATATTAATATATGTTGTTGTTGTTGTTGTTGGCACTCCGTCGCTTACGACGTCGAGGGTTCCAGTTGATCCGATCAACGGAACAGCCTGCTCGTGAAATTAACGTGAAAGTGGCTGAGCACTCCACAGACACGTGTACCCTTAACGTAGCTCTCGGGGATATTCAGCGTGACACAGTGTGACAAGGCTGACCCTTTGAATTACAGGCACAACAGAAACAGGAAGTAAGAGTGAGAGAAAGTTGTGGTGGAAGAATACAGCAGGGATCGCCACCATCCCCTGTCAGAGCCTCGTGGAGCTTTAGGTGTTTTCGCTCAATAAACACTCACAACGCGCGGTCTGGGAATCGAAACCGCGATCCTACGACCGCGAATCCGCTGCTCTAACCATTGAGCCATTGCGCCTCCACTATATTAAAATGGTAAAAAGTAAAAGCTGTGGATTGGCAGCATCCGTTGCTGTGGATTTCCATGTTCTGGGTTTAAACCCCGCTGAAGGAAAAGTTGCTTTTATCCCTCTGGGATCGACGAATAAAGTTCCAGTTAAACACTGATGTCGATGGTATCAATAAAACGACTTGACTTAAAATTATTGGTCTTACGTCTAAATTAGAAACAATTATTTAAACTGAAAGATGCTGGATTTTACGATCCGTTCTTCCGCTTTTTTACGTTTTGGGTTCAAATCCCACCGATGTCATCTTTGACTTTCATCTCTCTAGAGTCAATAAAATAGTGAACCATCAAGTACTGGGTAGATTTATTTAATCGACTATTCTCCTCCTCTTCAATTTCAAACCTTGTGTCTATATTGGAAGCAATTATGTGTTACTGTGCTTTATGTTCTGAGTTCAAATCCCACTGTCATCAACTTTACTTTTCCTCCCCTCCCAGGGTCGATAACGTAAGGTACCAGTTATTTTTTAGAATCGATTTAGTCAACTAACCCCTACTAGCATTTAGTGACATTGTTCCTGTTTCAGAAATAATTGTTATTTATATTTATTACAGTAAAGACGGTGAGCTGGTAGAATCGTTGGCACGCCGGAAAAATATTTAGCGGCATCTCGTCGATCTTTACGCCCTGAGTTCAAATTCCGCCGAGGCTGACTTTGCTTTTCATCCTTTCGGAGTCGATAAAATAAGTACCAGTAACGCACTGGCATTGATAGTAATCGACTACTTCTCCACCGAAATTGCTGGCTCTGTGTCAAAATTTGAAACCAATAGTCAGGACAGTGGATGACACAATCGGAAAAAATTCCTTACAGTACTTAGCTATGTTCCTTTACGTTCTGAGCTCAAATCCCACCAAAGTCAACTTTATGTTTCCAGGGATAATAAAATAATGTATTGGTTACGTACAGGGGTCAATCTATTTGACTGCTTTCTCCCTCACAATTTGCGTTTCTATATTGTTCTCAAATTTATGGCACAAGAACAGTAATTTTGAGGGAGGGGCCGAGTCGATTACATCGCTTCCTGTGCTCAACTCGTACTTATTTTATCGACTTCGATAGGAGGAAAAGCAAAGCTGACCTCGGCGGAATTTCAACTTAGGACGTAAAAGACGGACGAAATGCCGCTCAGCATTTTGCTCGGTTTGTTAACGATTCACCCAGCTCGCAGTCTTGCGTTGTATTTGTATTAAGAACCATTATTGACAATAATTGTTTCAAATATACTCTTTTACTCTTTTACTTGTTTCAGTCTTTTGACTGCGGCCATGCTGTAGCACCGCCTTTAGTCGAGAAAATCGACCCCAGGACTTATTCTTTGTAAGCCTTGTACTTATTCTATCGGGCTCTTTTGCCGAACCACTAAGTTGCGGGGACGTAAACACACCAGCATCGGTTGTCAAGCGATGTTGGGGGGCGGTAAAAAAGTGACCAACAAACAAACACACACACACACACATATATATATACGACGGGCTTCTTTCAGTTTCCGTCTACCAAATTCACTCACAAGGCTTCGGCCGTCCCGAGGCTATAGTAAAAGACACTTACCGAAGGTGCCACGCTGTGGGACTGAACCCGGAACCTTGAGGTTGGTAAGCAAGCTACTTACCACACAGTCACTCAAAGCTAACAATACTCAAAGAAGCAGGCATATGTAGATACGGTATATCTAACACAATGGATTTCAACATTTTTTATTTTAAACACATTGTATTTTAGCGTAAGTAAAAGTATTTGCCACATTTTGTTCCTGAAGTTTAAAATGTTACTGATGCAGATATGGCTGTGGTTAAAGATTTGCTTTCGAATGACGTGGTTTGGGATTCAGTCCCGCCTCACAACGACTTCTACAAATGTCTTGTAGTATAGCGCTGGACTGGACAATGCGCTGTAAGTGAATTTAGGAGACGAAAACTGTGTGGCAGAACACAATGCACCGCCTGGATTAGGATTCGAAACCACGATTTTCCGATCACGAGTGCAACATCTTAGCCCTCTCCTCAAAATTGCTCGCGTTGTACGCAAATTAGAAACCGTAATTTTTCCGACGTTCTTTGCTACATCTTGGAGCACACTAGTATGCGGCGGCGCACCAGTATGCGGAGGCGCACCGTTTGAAAACTATTGGCGTGAAGGAAAAGAAGAAACGAGATATTGCTAAGTTCATGCTTTTCGCAAGTAAATAATAAAAATGTATGTAAAAATGAACTGATGTTAACTAAGAATCGATTCTCAACGTACTTATACCCTCCCCCTACGGCATCCTTCAGAGAACTCCTTACTACCACACTAGCTTCATCAAAGACGCTACTACCACCGCTGCTGCCGCTACAACCAGCACCGCTGCCACCACAACCACCGCCATTAAGAACCCCTTCTCGCGTCACTTTCACGACCTCCACAACTAAAACCAAAAACGTCAACATTGCTAACATTAATATCACCTACATCACTATCATCATAATAAGCACACACACAGACACACACACACACACACAGACAGACAGACAGATACACACACACACACACACACACACACACACACATACACACACACACACATATATAAATATATATATGTGTATGTATATAGAGTATGAAATTCGATCAAAGGGGTTTTACATCTGAGATAGAATGAAAGGAAAATGTAAAAACGGAAAGAAAGAAAGAAAGAAAGAAAGAAAGAAAGAAGAAGAAGAAGAAATAATCCAACAGAGTTTAACTGAAATTCTTCATTTTTTTTTTCTTGAAATATTCTACTGCTGTCGCCGTGTGATGTCTGTTGTGTAGTCAATCTGAGTTATGATACCGCAAGGAATATCTAGCTGATCTGTAGATTCTTAAAAATATAATTTGATGCATTTTTAAAAAACTTATACTAATATCTCTTGAAAAACATGTTATTCATAATTTCGTGTTTGATTAAAACAAATATGATTAATACAACGTAAATAACAGTTTTCTGTATACACACACACACACACACACACACACACACACACACACACACATACACATACACATATATATATATATATATATATATACATATACGTATATATATATATATCTATACATACATACACACACACACACACACACACACACACACACACATATAAATATATATATATATATTCCTGAATTTTCAACTTTTAGTTCTTTTGTAAAACTTACCATGTGAAGTGCGCCAATAAATTTTTATTTGATCTCCGGTGCGTCAGTGGTTTTATTTTATTTGATCTCCAGGTTGCCTCGGAGTCAACAAAAAAAAAAAAAACATTAGATGTTCTATATAATTGAACATATTACTTCTGACATTCGACTGTAGTGTAATTAGAATTAGTTATAATGTTATAAAGTTAGACTTAACGACGGAGCTTTCAATTAAGGAAAAGCGAAACACATTTAGAAAATTGCAGCGGAAAGCAAAAACTCTGGCGCAATTAGATCAAGAAAAAAAAAAAAAAAAGAAAAAGAAACAGAAAAGGAGGTCTAAAAACAAACTGTTATATTCACTTTATTTTTATTTCGTGATGTCTGTCAGTATTTTCGTTGCACTGTTACAAGCTGCTCGTAGACATAATTCAACTGTAACTGTTTGGAAGTGAGTTTCTGATGAGTTTTTCTAGGTTTCAGGGTCATTCTTGATTTACCGAACTTACAGACATAATGCACTGCTGACAGAGTTGTTGTTTCACCTCTTCACTTCGGTCGTGGAAAATCATTACCATTCCAACTTTTTTTCTGTTTTCCTTTTTTCTTTTACATTTCTTTTTACTCGTTCTTTTTGGTCATGATGTTTACAAGTCAATACCTGCGGGAATGACACAAACGAAGAGGAGATACCAAAGGGTTGATGCTTTGGGCGAGGGAAAGGGAGTTCGACGCATCAAGGGCACCGCGAGTGGGGAGGTAAAGTGGTGGGAGGCCAGCTTGGCAGAGAGGCCATTATAGTAGCGATGGAAATTATAAACAAATGAAACAGCACACCTATGGACCAGAAGTAGGAATGTGTCCATTAGTGATGGAGCACCAAACAGCCGAGTATTCCTCCTCTGGAAGCGAACAAGGACGTCAGAGTATTTAGCAACGTTACTATCCCAGTTGTGGGAGCATTATTTCACTCTCGACCACACTCAAGCCTTGGATTCTATCAGCAGCTCTTAGGTGTTGAACTATCACCTGGCCCTAAAGAGAAGAGCTAGTCTTTGAGATGCGTTTCTAAAAATGTGCTTTCACCAGGATAGTTCATATGGACGGTGAGCAGTGAGATTCAAAACAATGCCTTGCATATTTATTCTTGCTGTTCAGCGTGCATACGACGATTTATTATTGGTTAGCAGATGTCAGTACGCATTCTCGAACAGTTGGTTCGCTGAAAGTATAAATAAGACATCGGCTCTTGTCAGATTCATTGATCCGGTGATGCTTCTGGTTGACGAGAGGCAACAATGTCGAATGTTCCAGAATCTCTTGTACTACTCAATTAAGCGTGTTAGGAACGTATTTTCGTCAGAAAGGAGAAGCTATTCTCATGTCACAAAACACAACAGCGATAAACATATTCTCAATCGAATATGCAAGTCATCATTTTGAATCTCACTTTTGTTACTTATAATAGTTCTCCATTTGCATCAAGCTCATTGTAGCTATCTGTGACATCTTTGCGTTGCGCTGTTCGGAATGTAGAGATTGTCGCCCTAGTTATCTTATAAATGCTCTTCAATTTCCTTAAATTCAAATTTATTATTTTGAACCTGTGCTTTAAGATTGAGATGACCTCAATATTTATGCTTGATATTTTATTTCTAATACTCTTATCTTCTCTTTCATTTTTGTAATTTTCTTTTTCGGTAGTTTTATGTATTTCTCACTAGTTCGAAAGAAAATTATTTTCTAATCGTTCAGTTATGAATACTAATATTTTAATTTTTTTTTATTAATTTGCGCGTTATTTGAGTAGTAATGGCACATTTGTCGAATCCAACATGAATTTTGGTTTTACAGTTGAATTAACGCACAAATTTTATGGGTCCCACACGAAGGGGTTTACAAACTTTCCATAGCATTTGTAATCATTGAGATATGTTTCAATTTGCTAGTGAATTCAGAGCTAGCGGATGGGTATAACAGATTGTGGTTTGCCCCACAACATTCTTCTTCTAAAGGGAATAGAATGCTTTTATCCTTTCCTTTTTATCTTGCTATATAATTGCGTTCCCTTTTGACTTGGCATGGTTGATACCCTGTTTTAGTAGCCAAGTTGCTTTGCTTCATTCTCTTCAATATTCAGAAGTGTGATACGCGGTTAAAGGCTTTTCGGCAATTAATCTATTCTATATGTAGGGTTTGTTTCGCTTATTTTTCTTTTTGGAAGTTTTCAATAACTCCCTTGTTTTCAGATAGTTGTTAATTACATCCATACGACCTCTTAAAACACTCTTCCTGCTCCTTTAGTAATACATCATTATCTTCGAGATGAGCAGCCAGCCAACCAATTGGGCATTATTGCTGTCAGAAATTCATTTATTGTTAGTAAACAAGCTATTGATCTGTGGTTTTCGAAGTCCCTAGTGTTTTTGCTTCGGGGAACTAATATTGTTTTCTCCCTCCATTAAGCGACCAGGTGTTGATTCGGATCTTTTTAGTAATTCATTTTATGCTATTGCTACAGTTCCATATATTAGTTTGGCGTCAATATTATTCAGGTTTTCAATCATCAGTTTAAAGCAATATACTCAGCTCTAAATAAATCTTAGCAATCGAGTTAAAACATATTAGAATGCACACCATTTTACCAAGAAATGCATCAGTTTATTCAGGTTGCATAGAAGTCTATAGTTCTGCAACCGATGAGCGGCCAAAGGAGTTACAACGCCAAGGTAGGCGAGGCAGAGTTTCGTATTTCACCTTTTCAATTTTTCCAGTATCCTTTGCGGTACATGCTATCGGACGTTGTCATAGAATACAATTGGTTCTTTTCTATTAGATGATGGTAGACGAAAAAATTGCAGTTCTTGTGTTTTTATTGATTTCTTGTCAATATTTCTCTGCTGTGATGGTTTCACCAGAACTCAAGGAATAATAGTTTCAAATTTTGATACAAGACCAGCAATTTCAGGGGAGAGGGTAAGTCGATTACACCAACCCCAGTGCTCAGTTGGTACTTATTTTATCGACCACGAATTGATGAAAGATAAAGTCAATCTCGCTGGAATTTGAACTCAGAACTTAAAGACGAACGAAATGCTGCAAAGCAAGAAATATTTTGGAGTAATTATTATCGGTAAGAAAGGTAATATTGCTTTCAAATTTTGGTTCTAGGCTAGCAGATTTTGGGGGAAAGGGTAAGTCGATTACATTGATCCCAGTGTTCAACTGGTACATATTTTATCGACCTAGGAAGGATGAACGGCAAAGTCGGCCTCGGCGAAATTTGAACTCAGAACATAAAGACGGACGAAATGTCACTAAGCATTTTGCCTGAATTGCTAACGATTCTGCTAG
>NC_142938.1:67074008-67076508 GCF_046866305.1 Octopus bimaculoides | reverse complement strand
CGCTCTCTATCCCTTTAATTCTCTCTCTTACTCTTTCGGTCAATATATGTACATTTCAGCGCGCACGCGTGAAGGTGTGTGTGTGTATGTGTGTGTGTGTCCAGTGCCAAAATGTACTGTTTCCAAAACAAGCTGAATGTCCAGCCTGCTGCATCAAACCGCCTGCGCCCAAACAGCTGTACTATATCGTCTCATCCTGAACAGAAATAATATTTGCATGTAGAAAACAGAAATGAAAAGCTAACACATACTTTACACAGACATTAACACATTCTGTAACCATAAAGCAGTAAAGAAATATCTTATAAATATCTAATAAATATTTGGTGAAGGCTACAGAAAAGAAAAAGCACAAATAAGAAAATAGGGACAAGGAAGCTAGTATATATGAAGCATAGTGAATTGATAGACAGCTGCGAAGACGGGGAAAATGCTATTAAAAACCTAAAGATTTATCAAAAAGGGGTTTAGAAAATGATATTCAAAGACATTTGAATGAAAAGTTTCTTCATGGCCAATATATGACGATATCGAATTAAGAAAATGTAAAGACAGTGATGTTTCAGACCAAAGGGGTTTTGATTATAGTACAAGATCAAAGGCATTTTATTTAACAGAAAATACTAGAAAATGTAAAATGCAAAAAGAAAGAAAGAAGAAAAAATACAAAGTTAACTAATAGAACATTTGGAAGATGCAGACATGGCTGCGTGGTTAAGAAGCTCGTTTCGCAACCTCATGGTTTCGAGTTTTAGTCCCGTTGCGTAATGCCATGAGCAAATGTTTTCTGCTATAGCTTCGGGTCGACTTATGTGTTGAGTGAATTTGGGTGACGGAAACTGTGCGGAAGTTTGTAGCATACACATACATCTATTCAAACATACATACATACGAACATACATATATCTTTTATTTTTTTGTTGCTTGTTTCAACCATTTGGCCGTGGCCATTCTGGAGCACCGCCTTGAAGGGCTTTAGTCGAACAATTCGATTCCGGAAATAATTTTTTAAGCATAGTACTTATCGATCACTTTTGCTGAACAGCTAATTTACGGGGACGTAAACATATCAAAACTGGTTGTCAAGCGGTGACGGGAGAGGGGCAACAAACACAGACACAAAGGCACACACACACACACACACACACACACACACACACACACACACACACACACACACACACACACCCTCACACACACACAGATATATATACAACGAGCTTCTTTCAGTTTCCGTCTTCCAAAGCCATTCACAAGGCTTTGGTCGGCCCGTGGCTATAGTAGGAGACACTTGCCCAAAATCTGCCATGCAGTGGGACTGCACCTGGAAGCATGTGGTTGGGAAGCTAGATTCTTTCCTGTGCCTATATATGTGTGAGTGTGTGTGTGTACACACATATGCATACATACACACACATATATACATGCACATATATGTATGTGTGCATTTATATGTATGGTTTATATGTATGGGGGTTATGTTAAGTTACTAGGATGGGGTTAGCTAGTTGTGGATTTCTGAGTTTCTTGTTAAGATATCGGATAACTCCGGCGATGTTGGTGTTTTCAGACTGGAAGTTAAATATTTTTCTAAGGGGACTAGATTTAGGAAAATGTTTCTGGAATAGGGAGAAGAAGAGTTTAGGTAGTCGAGCCTGAACATTAAGGGCGCAGAGGGGGTGGAACCAGATAACCTCCCGGGTTCTTGTTCGTTTAATACAATTAGAGAGGTTAACTGGGTGGGGATAGGGGATAGGGTTTTGGAGGTGCATGCTGGTGTCTGTTTCGGTATGTTGCGATGCATATAGGATTTGGGGTCATCTGGCGGGAGAGTTGTTGTTAGATCGTCTGTTATTCTGAAATTTGGATGGATATTGGTGTGGTGAGATGGGGTGATTTTACGTTCATTGTATGGGGCGGGCGGAACTGGTTTCAGTTCTGGGTTTATTAGAGGGAGGAATATTCCACATGAGGATATATTCAATTGAGTTTTTATAGCCGGCATATTGTAGGGCACAATTATAATATTATGCATATTGATCGAATAAATCCTTATTAGCAGATAGGGAAGAAATCCGGTAAGAAACGCTTTATATAATAGATTTTAGGACAGAGGTGGGTGGTTGGAAGTGGAGTTCATGTAGTTCTCCAGGTTTGTGGTATGGGTTGAAGGTTTGGTTTAACAAGTCTAGAGTTACGTCCAAGAAATTAGCCGTGTTAATGTTGTTAGAGAAGATGTTAAGGCCGACGTTTCAATTTCTCATACTTCGATAAAAATGAAAATCCACAACATTCCGTCTCAATAAATCACAATTATTCCTGGAAGTTGTTTTTTTATATTTACTACTGATTGCTTGAAGCTAACTTTCTTCCTACACCTCGATCCTTGGATCTTATCTCACTCTCTCTCTCTGTATATATGTGTGTGTGTGTGTGCGTATGTGTGTGTAAATACGAACCAGTGTGTAAGAAGTTTGTGAATTTCAAGCAATAGATGGCT
>NC_142938.1:67051508-67069008 GCF_046866305.1 Octopus bimaculoides | reverse complement strand
TCTCACTCTCCTTAACCTTCTTCCTCTGTTTCCGTATCCTTTCCTCCCCGCTCCTGCCACTGCTCCTCCCCCTCTCCCCCTCATCTCTCTCTCTCTTTCTCCTCACTCACCTCTTCTCTCCCTCATCGTCTCCCCTCGCTCCCTTCCACCCCGCACTCTCCCATCCATTCCACGTTTACATTGTCAATTTGACATTGCTCGAGTTTCCACTTTTGTCGGCAAATGTCAAGTTAAACCAATATTGATTAACACGTCGTAAAACATACTCAATGGCTTTTGCAAAACGGGAAATAATGTCTCCATTTCCTTTTCTTTATGATAATTTATATTTCTTCTATTAACGTTTTTGCACTTAATATTCAACAGTTCATCGAAAATTAGTATTAATTCTATTGCTCTTCGTTCGTTACGTCGTTAGCAAACCATTCGTTTATTTCTCTTATTATGAATCACACATTCTCTTTATCTTTATCTATACTTTCTATTTTTCGTCTGTTTTTCTCTGTTTCTAAGTTCATTCAAATATGTTTATGTATATATATATATATATATATATATATATATATATATATATATATATGTATATATATATATATATATATATATATATATATATATATATATATATACACATATAAACATACACTTGCATTGCATATATGCATGTGTCTATGTGTGTTTTCATATATACAGTTAGGAAGACATACCTATGCTTGTTTTCGTTTTAAATAAACACTAGATATGTGTGTGTATACGTACACGCATGTCTTTGTGTGTGTGTGCGTGAGTAAATGTGTACATTATATATATGTATATATATATATATATATATATATATATATATATATATATGCTTATGTGTAAATATGTATACATATATATTTTTTTCTAATATATATATATATATATATATATATATATATATATATATATATATATATATATATATATATTATGCATGTTTGTATACACGTAGGCACACAGAAAAATATTAATATATACATGCATGTTCAAATATATACATGCTCTCGCGCATACGAAATCACTTCCTCTCCGCCTCATTCTTACATACACATACACATACATACATATATGCATACACACACAAATATATCTATGTCAATCAATCAATGAAGCTACCTATTTTTCTGTCTCTCTCTCTATATATATATGTGTATATATGTATGCATATACATATATATCTACACATACACACGCACACACAAACACACATCGACACACACACACACATAATATGTATGCAAATTAGTCTACATATATCTTAACGATATATTTTGTTAAGTCAGCTATGATTGATTGTGAACTGTTACTGATAATTTGTTCACAAACTCATATATTTTTCTATGTAGACGCATGCGCATATGTACGGACTTATACAGGCATGCTCACTCAGTCAAGTATAGATAATTATATTTTCTTGGCGTTTCCATGCACACTAACATTTCCATCCATATAATACATACACACACACACACACACAACACAACACCATACACACAAACACACACACACAACACAACACCATACACACAAACACACACACATGTATTAGAACGTGAGTATGTGTGTGTATGATCACTGTCATTTATTTCAATATCCAAGTTGGAGAAATAACACAAAAGCTGATCAAGATAAAAGAACAAAAAAGCCAAATCAAAGCAAAAGAACAAAAATAGTAAAATGAATAAAGAATTATAACATAGTTACAAATGTTCCTTGTGATTACAATGTAGACATTGGCAGCATTTTCTCGTATTGAAATATATACATACAAAACACACACACTCATAAACACACACACACACACAGACACACAGACACACAGACACACAGACGCAGACACACAGACACACACACACAAACACACACACATACACATGTAATTACATATATAGACACGCGTATATATATATATATATATATATATATATATATATATATATATATATATATATATATATATATATATATATATATATATATACATATATATATATATACGTATATGCTTATATCACTAATTATATATATATATATACACACACACACACACACACACACATATATATATATATATATATATATATATATATATATATATATATATATATATATATACATATATATATACAATGTATATGCATATATATTTGTATTAATATATTCATATGTATACAAACTTACATACATACACACGCACATACATACACACATACACACACATATATAAATATATCCATTTTTATATATATTCATATACATATACATATATGCATATATGTGTATATACATACATATATATATATATATATATATATATATATATATATATATATATATACATGAAAATATATGTTTGCTGCGTATTGTATGCACACACACACACACACACACACACACATATATATATATATATATATAAATATATATATATATATATATATATATATATATATATATATATAGGGAGAACAGTGACCTAATCACCTCAGTCTACTAAAAATGTGTCATTGCAACACCCTTGCATATATATATATATATATATATATATATATATATATATATATCTACTAAAAATGTGTCATTGCAACACCCTTGCATATATATATATATATATATATATATATATATATATATATATATATATATATATATATATATATATATGCAAGGGTGTTGCAATGACACATTTTTAGTAGACTGAGGTGATTAGGTCACTGTTCTCCCTGTACGCTTGTATGTTTTGCGTGCGCACACAAATTTTGCAAACAGCGCACTAAAGAAATCATTTTGCGCACAAGAGATTAATGTGCGCACTAAAAAAAAAAAATGTCAATTGCCTAATCTGATGTAGTAATTGATAATTATAGTTATCATGCATTCAGTGCACACATACTTTTGTCACGGTGTAAAAAGTTAGCAGAATATAAAATTTTTTCGCCCGCTGATTTCTAAATATTAAAGAATCACAGTTTGTTGATCACTTGCAATGAATTATCGATTCGATCTTGGTGGCACATTATCTATCTCTGATTGGATGAGTTCCGTTATTTTCACCTAACACCTGCTCTCTATTAAGCTTTTTATGGAAAGGAGTTTAGCATATGGTTCATAATATTTTTGTCAACCACTCCGTTAAATTATAACGTCACGTAGATTTATTTGTGATTCGCAGCAACAAATGTATTGTGTATGTATTTTCCCTCCACTCTCCAGCGAATCAAGATCTATGATGCTCTGATCTAAGTAAATAAACGGCCACTGCAATAATAATTGGCATATAAACAAACGTGTATTTTGAGGTCCTGAATTTACAAACTCCTTATGAATTTTTCTAATATATCATTCTCTTGTATAGCATTTAGTAAACTGATGTGTTTCAGAGAACGTTTATATATATTACGGTTGCTTGGGTTTAAATTTGGTTTCCAATTTTTAGTACTAAGGAGAATATAAGGCCTCGACAGAAAAAGTAGATTTTTCCGTATGCGTGGGACTCGAATCCACATCCCTTTGTGTACGCGACTAAGTGCGTTATATATATATGTGTGTATATTATTCGAAAAATCCAAATGAATGAATACATTTTAATAATAAAGACACCAAGTTAGGGAGGAAATAGCATACCCGTGTATCATCAGTATATTACATGGAAAAATGCGAGCATGAAAAGTAATTTTCTTAAGAAAAGTACAAGACACGTTATTACACCTGTAAAAGTATAGGACAAACTATTCACACGTAAAGTAAAGAATAAGAAATTTTTTACTGAAAATATTGCGGCAAAGAATGCCAGTTCTTCTAATTTATCACTCTTTACAATTCTCATCTTTTAAATTTATTGTACAAAACTGCTCAGCTAATTTGTAAGTTTGTATAATTAGTCACTTTTTTCTGTATTTAAGGTAGTAAATTAGCCAAATTCTACTTAAATAAGTATAGCATTATTTGTAAACTATAATAAAATAAATCTTAATATTAAAATTTTAATTTTAGCTGCAATATTTTAAGTAAAAAGTTTTTTATTCTTTACTTTACTTGAAGTAAAAGTTTGTCCTATACTTTTCCAGGTGTAATAACTTGTCCTGTACTTTTCCAGGTTTATAATCTTATGAATATTACTTTTCATGCTCGCATTCTTCCATGTAATCCATAAGATTTTACCTTATAAAATACTGAAAGATAGTATTTCACTTTTTCCATATAAGTAATGATATTTCAATTTTTTCATGTTTAATTTAAATATATGCTGTGATTGAATTATTTGATATTATCCATCCACAAAAGGTTTTGTGGTATATTAGGAGATCACAGGAATTCATTCAATGAAAACAAGAAAATATTTCCAATGATTCCATTTTTTCCGAAGCAAAATAAGGGATTTGCAGCTTATTTGGAGGTCAGGGTACTTGATTCCACACAAAAAATTCAATTTTTTTGTTTTTTTTCTTAGTGAAAATCGTGCGGGTGTTAATGTAGAAATTTACCATGATGTTGCTGGTTAGCCTCAAATCAACCCTGATACAGCAAACCTATCGTCAAAGACATTCCAGCTTTCAGCAAAGCGTTTTTTTATTAGGGATAATGTAGGACATTACGTACAATAGGCGTGTGATTTAGGTAGGGGGATACATTGGCTGCTATTTTTAGCGTGTCGAGCGACCAGGTAGAGGATCTTTCATTGGTTTGATTGCGTGATGAGATTGTTTTACACATATATGTATAATATGTATATATATCATCAGCATAAGTTAGAGAGTAGGTCAAAAGCTGAGAGTTTCGTGTATTGGAACTTATCAAACACGAATTTGTCCATTGTCACACTGTAACTTGTGACGAAATAATTTCTAAAATACAAAATTTTGTTAAAAAACGTTAAGAGTAAACCCTGTTGTATGTGACACATTCTACCAGTATCGGAAGTTTCATAGTGTTTAGTTAAAAAAATAATAATAATAATTAAATAATCTGTACGTCAAATTGAATAAAAGGTAAAGTCGACCTCGGTGGAATTTGAACTTAAAATGTAAACACAGGCGAAATACCGTTAAGAATTTGGCCCGGCGCGTCAACGTTTCTGCCAGCTCACCTTCTTAGAGTGCACGGGTTCATTTTAGCAATATATTCTTTATTCTTATTGCTTAAGCGTTACTTCTTACTTCCTTACATACTGACATAAAATTTCCTGGCATTTTACCCCATAACTTTTTTCTCCTAAGTTTTGTCCAATGCAGCTAACGATTCTGAATTCTTCATGCATTTTTCTCTCACTTACACCTACGAAAAGTATACTTTTATTTTAAAATTAAAAAGTTTATGTTAGTTGAAGATGAATGCCCCCCCCCCATTACCCCATTTGAGGTCGCAGATATTTTGATGTAACTTTTTTTCTACTGAACCAAATCTCAAACTATTTATGCCAAAGTGTAGCGGAGGAGGTGTCCTCTTTAAAACTATTAACAGTTTGCAATTTAGTTGAGAACTGAATTAGTGGTGAAGCTTGGAAGCTGCTGCGATTGACGAAATGGTAGACGTTGATGAATGATATAGAGATGCTCACGCATAGATTAATGTAAATACGGACTTTTCCTATCACATACACATGCACTTGAACAGATCAATATATTGATCGATATAAGGCGGCGATCTAGCGGAAACGTTAGCACGCCGGGCGAAATGTTTAGAGGTAGTTCGTCTGACTTTATGTTCTGAATTCAAATTCCGACAAGGTCGACTTTGCCTTTCCTCCTTACGGGGTCGATAAATTAAGTACCAGTTGCGTACTGGTGTCGATCTAATCGACCGGCCTTCTCCCCATTCAGGCCTTGTGCGTGCCTGGAGTAGAAAAGAATATATTGATTGATGTAAGGCGGCGAGCTGGCAGAAATCTCAGCACGAAATTCTTATGTGGCATTCCGTCCGTCTTTACGTTCTGAGTTCAAATTCCGCCGAAGTCGCCTTTGCCTTTCATCTTTTCGGAATCGATAAATTAAGTACCAGTTGCCTACTAAGGTTGATCTAATATAAATATTTAACATTCAAGATTTGGCTCGTAAAGAATATATGTTGTCTTTCTCATCTTGATTCTGGAACAGTTACCCATACATACCCTCTATCTCTATGTATGTATATATATATGTATGTATGTAAGTATGTATGCATGTATGTATGTATGTATGTATGTATGTTTATATGTATATGTGTATGCATGTATATATGCATGTGCACATGTATATCCATATATATATGTATATATATATATGTATATATGTATATATATTTATATGTGTATATTTATCCCTCTATATATGTACTTATGTATATATACATACGTAATATATATATATATATATATATATATATATATATATATATATATATATATATGCACGTATGTTTACATATACATGCATATGTATGTACATTAGTACATTTTATATATATATATATATATATATATATATATATATATATATATATACACACATGCATATATGTATATGTACATACACATAAATATACATTTATGTGTGTCTGTGTGTCTGTTTGTGTGTTTGTCTGTGTGTCTGTCTGTGTGTCTGTGTGTCTGTCTGTCTGTCTGTCTGTCTGTCTGTATGTATGTATGTATGTATCTATTACATGTATACATGGGGCATAATATTTCAAATCAGTGAGTGAAAGCATGAAATATTAAAAAAATGAAAAATTTAGACAAGTAGAAAATCAATATTTTGTTTTGCCTCATCTCTTCCGCGCCCTCAAGTTTCGTATTTTGTTTGTTCGACCGCGTCAAAAAGTCTATGAAAAATAGACAGGTATTAGGCTGTATAACTAACTGTCTGCCATCAATGCAATATACGCAACGTGACTGGTAGAAATGCAAAACATCTGAAAGCTGTCAAACATACCTTTTTGGGGTCATTGCTGCATTTCTTACTAACTCTGTATAACCTTTGATTCAGAAAATAATAATTGCAGACCCTCAGCTTACTCAAGAAACGAAGAGGCATGCTCTTATCGTGGTTATAAAGGCTGAGCATAGCGATTTAGAAATTATAACCCCTAACATTTGACCTCTTAATTCCCCAAATCTCAACCCATTGGACTATTACATGTGGAGCGTTGTTGAGAGTGAAGTCAATAAACACGCCCATAACACCAAAGCTTCTTTGAAAGCTGCTTTAGACAGAGTAATGTCCAAAATGAACCAGGACCACTTGATTCGAGCATGTAGATGATTTAGATCTAATATAGAAGCAGTTGTTGAAGCTGAAGGTGGCTTTATTGAATAACATTATAGAAAAGAAGGTTTATTTTTATACTTATAACATATTTTGATAAATAAAGTTATTTGTTATTATATATGTTTTCTTTTTATAAACATAAATCTGTCCTCAAATATCTTACGCACCCTGTGTATTTCGTGAAATTGTTCTATGTTACAGCCGTGGATTCATTTTGGTGAAATTTTCCAAAATCGTCTCATTTCTTCTTATACATTTCACAACACCGAAAAAGCTGAACATCAAATTTAAATCAAAGTTAAACATAAATTTAGATTTTCCTTTTAGATGGGGGTTTATATAAATCAATAAATATAAAACAACACAGTAGTCAATGGACGCACACATAAATTCGAGGTAAGGGCTTCCAAAAAGAACTGTTCGAATCAATTAAATAAATAAATGAGTAACGGTGTGGCTTGAATATAATAGATCAGATTTTGGGGCAAAACAATAACCCTTGTAGTGTATTGTTAGTGTTTCAAATGAATATGACAAACATTATCACCGTTCTCAAGATTATTGAAGTTATTAAGTAGTTCTAGTAATCTCAATAACTCGCTTTTCTATGCACGACTTCTCATGTAATGTAACGGCCATAAAAATATCACTGAAGCAGGACGGATCGTCATCGAGGTCGTCGTCGTCATCATCATAATCATCTGCTGCTGCTGTTGCTGCTGTTGCTGCAGCAGCAACAACGTCGTAACTAAGAATGACACCCAAGAACGGAGGATAGACGGTTTCTCGACATGTAAGAAATAGCTGTTAAATGCTTCTCCCTCAAACGATATGAAATATCCTACAACGGAAAACGTCTGATGATATAGAAAATATCGACTTCAATCATTGGCTGGTATCCAATTCCATCGACTCGGAAAGGATGAAAAGCAAAGCTGACCTCGGTGGTGGGATTTGAATTCTGAACGTTAAGAGGTGGAAGAAGTAGAACAAAGAATTTTAATGCCAACCTTTCAACCTCAACTACAAAAATAATTGTTTTCAATATTAACAATTTTGATGGGATATGGATTAGTTAATTATAAAATTCTAGTACTTGACTAACATTTTATGTTTTATCTAATCCGAAAAAAATTGTAAGGCAAAGTCAATTGCAGCTTGATTTGAACTCAGAACCGCATGTTTTTCTAACACTCAAACGATTTTGCCAAACTTCTATTCTAAGCTACAACTAAGAGAACAAGAATTATGTTAAAATAGCAACGATATCATAGTCTACTATGTAATGTACATCCAGTGATCACTGCGAGGCAAAGTTAAACATTATAGCTGCATTGATCAACTGACAGCCATGGTCGTAATGGAAATATGTATTAGACGATTCACACTTTCACTTAGGGAAAACGAATAATGTTAATGGCAAAACTAACAACGTTTCCCCATTTACCAGACAAGTCGTTATTAAATATAAACATTCGTCTCTTTAATATGTCTCGCCGTGTTTTTGCCCAAACACCCACGCACACATACGGACTCAAACAAATACGTACGCTTGCTCAAAATACGCATATACATATATATGCATACACACACATATAATCAACATACATATGCTAAATTTTGCAGTCATTACAGAGTGTGACTGTGTTTAGTCTTTCATATGAATTTCAAATTAAAGCGAGTGCATATAATGATATATACATTCATACATACGTACGTACGTATGTACGAACAGGTGGAGGCGCAATGGCCCAATGGTCAGGGCAGCGGACTCGCGGTCGTTGGATCGCGGTTTCGATTCCTAGACCGAGCGTTGTGAGTGTTTATTGAGCGAAAACACATAAAGCTCCACGAGGCTCCAGCAGGGGGTGGTGGCGAACCCTGTTTTACTCTTTCACCACAACTTTCTCTCACTCTTTCTTTCTGTTTCTGTTGTACCTGTATTTTAAAAAAGACCAGCCTTGTCACATTCTGTGTCACACTGAATCTCCCCGAGAACTACATTAAGGGTACACGTGTTTGTTGAGTGTTGAGCCACTTGCACGTTAATTTCACGAGAAGGCTGTTCCGCTGATCGGATCAACTGGAACCCTCGTCGTCGTAATCGACGGAGTACCATGATGTGCGAACATACATGCGTACGCATATAGTATGTTTACATACATACATGCATACAAGCTTATATGCAGACCTACATATTTGTAGGCATATACAGATGATTGCACAGTTATTGATATCAACGTTTCAGAATTGGAAACCGATTCATTCTCCATTGGTAAGAAATTTAGAAAATGAACTTGATCACCGCCAAACATTATTTCAAAGTGACGGTTTAGCTGAGTCGTTAAAGCGTCGGAAACGAGAATCTCTTTATGAAATTGTTCTAGATCAAATCTCACCGATGTGAACTTTACCTTTTATTTAGTCCGCCGTTGTTGATAAAATAAAGTTCTTTGGAAGATAGTATCGGTTAAAAACCCCTTCTCCAAACCGGTAGACTTGCACCTAAACGAGAAAAAAAATTTTAATATTGTCATAACAAATTCAGTTCATGGGAGTTCATTTGTTTGAAGAGTTGACAGAAAATACCATGCACCATGAAACTCACACACACACACACACACACACACACACACACACACACACACACACACACACACACACACACACACACACACATACACACACATACACACATACATATAAATGTGTGTGAGTGTGTGTGTGTATGTATGTATGTATGTATATACATGTGCACATACAGACACACACACGCATATATATATATGCATGCATATATATATATGCGCAAAATGATTTCTTTAGTGCGCTGTTTGCAAAATTTGGGCGCGCGCGCAAAACATACAAGCGTACAGGCAGAACAGTGACCTAATCACCTCAGGGGAAGACATTGCAGGACAAGGTTCACTACTGCTGTTTGAGACGCGTTTTTTTAATTGAAGAATGTTGTTGGTGAATCTGGTGTGTCTTGTCCTCAAATTTCTCACGTCGGATTAGTTCAATGCGTGCAGCTCCTTCGTCGCAGAGGGAGTAGCAGATTTGCCGGTTCCGGGAAAAGTTTTCAAGTTGTGCCGGTTGAATGTTGCAGGAGTTGATGGTCCCTGAATATCTTCTTGGGTCCACCGTGCATGCAAACAGCGGTTGATAGCTCTCCGAAGAAGACCATTGTAATCTGTGTTCAACTCCCAAAATGTAGGATACGATTCTAAGAGGACAACGTCGTCATCAACATTGCCGGAGAGCTATAGACCATAAACAGTTACTGAAGAATAATTCTATTACGTCATAAGAAAACCGTTCTCCTCAGGTGAATTAGAAATTTAAAATTTGATTCGGAGAAAAAAATTAACCAAGGTGTGGAGTGTGGATATTTACCCATTTGTGTTCTTATTTTACGTAAACATCATAACAGAAACCATCCTTATGCTGAACCTAGGATGAATCTGGAACTTACATTAGATCGTGAAACTGCATGACGGTGCGGATGGGTATATATATATTCATGTATATGTATATTTATATGCTTATGTATACTTGTGTGTTCATGTACATGTATGTATAAGTGCATGGATATATCCGTACACGCATGGGTATATATGAATGTGTTCGTATGTGAAGTATATTCACAAATGGATATGCAGACCTCGATCCTCACTGATTGGTGTCCTGAATATTAAAATACTTTGATTCAAACAAATCCTACAAATGACTACACACACACGCACACACACACACACACACACACACACACACACACACACACACACACACACACACACACACACACACACAATACATTTGTGAGTATGTATGTATATATGTATGTGTGTGCATGTGTGTGAGTGTGCTAAACAGTGAGACTGAACTTGCACACCCCTACCTGCAACTATACATGCTTACATACATACATACATACATACATACATACATACATACATACGTACATACGTACATACATACATACATACATACATACACGCATGCATAGATACATACACACCAATATATATATATATATATATATATATATATATATATATATATATATATATATATATATATATATATATACATATATATATTTGGTTATATTGGGCAATGGAGTCAACCAGATCCGAATGTTACAAGTAATACCGAGTAAGTGCTGTATACCGACTAGTTTAGCCCCAGATGCGGTTGCAACATGAGTGGGGAATTTAACATGGGTCGTGTATTAGCGTGTGCATATATAAAAAGAATGAGATAAAGAGACCAATGGCATAAACAAATTTATATTATATGTAGAATGTCTTACAGCTGTTTCAGGGAAAATTCAATGTATTCCTTCATCGGAAACGGCAATAGTAGAAGTAATAATCCTTAATTTCTACTATTGCCATCTCCGATGAAGGGAATTTTCCCTGAAACAGCTGTAAGACATTCTACATATGATATAAATTTGTTTATACCATTGGTCTCTTTATCTCATTCTTTTTATATATACATATATATATTTGTGTATATATATGTGTGTGAGTATGTATATATATATATATATATATATATATATATATATATATATATATATATATATATATATATATATATATATATATATATATATATACGTAAATAGATATATATACACATATACGCACACACTCACACGCACACTCACGCACACACACATTCACATACATTCACACATATATATCTAAAAGTTTCTTCTTTATTTCTTTGTAACGAGACACGTGATTAATCAGAACAGAAGAAAAGACAATAAAAAGCGAGCGAGAACCAGCAAGAAAGAGAAAGATACGTACATGCATAGACATAGGCATACGTACATAAGAAAAAAACAACAGATTTTAATAGTTATATAGATATATAACGTACGAATATAGGCATTCACAGACACTAGTCTATAATTAGTATATAAGACGAAGGTCACGAAATCTATGAAGTCGTGGATATTATTATAAATATAAATATAGCGAAAATTACTAGGTGGTAACAAAATAATGACTAAAGAGAGAGAATTTGATCGACTAATGTAGGTTAAAGAACGTTGACCTTTGTAATAATAATAATAATGATAATAATAATAATAATAATAATAATAATAATAATAATAATAATAATAATAATAACTTTGCAAAAAATGACCAACAACTCAAAGGCCTACTAGCGATTGTTAAACAATTCAGTGATGACACCAGGATGCAATTTGGCCTTGATAAATGTGCAAAAGCTACCTTTATCAAAGGAAAAATGACAAATACATCTAATGTGAACCTTGACCAGCAAAATGTCATAAAAGAGTTAGAACCAGCGGAGAGCTACAAATACCTAGGGGTAATTGAAGGGGACAATATCAAGCACTCAGTGATGAGGGAAAGGATCAGAAGAGAATGTTATCGCAGGGTGAGAGCAATACTGAAGACAGAGCTGAACGCGAGAAACAGGATCGAAGCGATCAATGCTCTAGCCATACCAGTCGTGACTTACAGTTTTAACATCGTTAACTGGTCAATTACTGAAATATGTAATGTTGACAGAAAAATACGAAAACTGTTGACAATGCATAGAATGCACCACCCTAAGGCAGATATAGAACGTCTTTATCTGCCAAGAAAAGAAGGAGGCCGAGGACTTTTACAGCTGGCATTATCAATGAAGGTAGCCACAATTGGCCTAGACACCTATCTGAAAAACTCTGAGGACTGGATGCTAAAACTTGTCTTAAAATATGAAAGCAAGAAAGCATCTTACTCAGTAACAAAACAGGCAAAGGAATATCTAAGTGAATTCCAATTGCAACAAATTCAAGAATTAGACGAACTAGAAACACCTGCAGAAAAAGCTAAGCGCTTGAAAACCCGTGCTAAAATTGCTGCCTTAGCTATTATGACTGAAAAATGGTATGGAAAACCTCTCAATGGCAAATACCCAAAGAGAGCGAATAATGCAGATATTGACAAAGCCCTTACCCACCAATGGTTAATGGCCTCTGGCTTGAAATCAGAAACAGAGGGGTTTATCATAGCAGCCCAAGATCAATGCCTACCTACAAAGAACTACCAGGCCAACATATTAAAGAACGGCAGCTCCCCATTATGTCGTATATGCCAACAACAAAATGAGACCATCGATCATGTTGTCTCCATGTGCAGTCTGCTTGCGCCTACAGAGTATCTCAACAGGCATGATAGAGCTGCACAATATATTCACTGGGTAATATGCAAAAACCTGGACTTGCCCCATGATAAAAACTGGTGGGAACACAAACCACCCCCAGTACTTGAAAATGATCACATTGCACTCCTCTGGAACTTCACCATTCAAACTGACAGAAAGATAGACGCAAATAGGCCAGACATCATACTGAAAGACTTCAGACAAAAATCATGCCTCCTCATTGATATGACTGTCCCAATCGATATAAACGTATCTGTCAAGACCTACCAAAAACTGAGCAAATATAAAGATCTTGAAATAGAAATTAGCAAAATGTGGAATCTGAAGACAAAAACAATACCTATTGTCATAGGTGCCCTGGGAATGACAGCGAAACGGGCTGATTACTACCTAGATCAGATTCCAGGAAACCCCAAAATGGCTGAAGTTCAAAAGATAGTGCTCATGGGAACTGCCCATATCCTACGTAAAATACTGTCTATGTGATCTCAAATTTTAAAGCAAACATAATTTTCTTATGGTTTCTTAAACATTCACTTGAACAAAACTGTACAAATCCAAATATATGGTACCCTAGGCATAACACCTACATGAACTTCTAACTTGTTGTCTCTTGAGGTCTCTGGGTGAGACTTGGATCCAACTTGTACAAATGCAAAACAAAAGTCAAACATAAAATAATAATAATAATAATAATAATAATAATAATAATAATAATAATAATAATATCTGTACATCTATATCAAACAATATATGTGTACATGTTTATATATATGCATACATACACACATGTAAGTAATATATATATATATATATATATATATATATATATATATATATATATATAGATAGATAGATATATATATATGCATGTATATACATACATATACATATATATATATATTTGTGTGTGTGTATTTATATGTATATATACATACGTATATGACAATATGAGCATATATCTATGCATATACATACACACACACACACACACACATATATATGCAGTTATTTGCCCATATTTGCATGTATATGAATACATGCATATTTACACGTGCAGCACACACATACACACACACACACACACACACACACACACACACACACACACACACACACACGCACATACAATCACTCATACGCACGCACAAACTCGCATACACACTTATCTATATATACATCGTATTCTGAAGAAGGTCTCCTGATACATAAATATCGCAGTTAGTTGAACATTTATTATCGTCCGTGGCGGTTTGTGCCTCTTCTTCTTTACTGTAATTTGATTCTTAACGGCGAAGAGCTTTTTATCTAAATTTATCTCTCCGTTCCTTACAGTTCAGTTTGGGAATCGATATCGTTAACTTATCATTTGCTCACGCGCACACACTCTCTACCCCCACCCCTCACACACACATATGCTTGCTTGTGTTCGTATCTATGAATATACCTATATATACATATACATATATATGTATATATATATATATATATATATATATATATATATATATATATATATATATATATATATATATATATATATATATATATATATATATATATATATATATATATATATATATTTATGGATATGTGAATGTATAATATATACACACAGACGTGCACGTACATATAATAATTATCTATCTATCTATCTATCTATCTATCTATCTATCTATCTATCTATCTATCTATCAATCTATCTATCTATCTATCTATCTATCTATCTATCTATCTATACATACATACATACATACATAAATGTATATACATGATACATACATATTCACAAACATATGCATACACGTGCATAAACACATGTATATATGCATTCTTAGGCACACAAATGCAAATTATTTCTGTAAGAAAGTAAGATTTTAATGTGAGATTCTTTATTATATTTTAGATTATTATTCTTTCTAACAGGAAAAAGCTATTGACTACAATTGATATTTCGCTTCACAAAAGATCATTCTCTTTATTAATACTCTTTTGTTACGCGAAATTCTCCTGATTGCTGTCACATTTATTCATATTGTTTTAATCAGTGATAAATGTACGCCATCTTTATACCGACTCTCGAATGTTGTAAAAAGAAAAGCAATACCGTTAAGCAAATGAATAAAATATAGTCAAAAAAGAAACGCTAATTCATAAAAGAAAATGGAACTAAATATCATTTGCATCGTCTTGTCTTTCACTTAAAAAAAAATCAACAAATCCTAAACAATAACATAATAAATAACATTGTAAAAGTCGAATAATTCTGAAGACAACCTGTTGTTATATCGTAGCAGAGAACTGTCAAAATAACTATTTCCCATCAAGTGCCAATATCATATTAAAGATCATTATGTGGCAGCATTTGTCCGCATCTAATATCTGCAGAACATTGAAGAACTGCGGTGCCATTTTGTTTTTTCCTGATCAGTCTTCTGAAAACTGTGTCAGTAGAGTTTTGCCAATTCTACATAAACAGGATAGGAGAAATGTCTGCAGTTTATTTTTTATATATATTTAAAAGTCTTTAATATTGTTGCTTCAGTAAATTTGGTCTAGTGCACTTTTATGTAAACCTGAATATATACTAAATGTTTTTACTTCCTCTTATTCTTCAAATGAATAAATATAAAGAATATTACAGTGATAGGAATTACAAATCTACTCACCTTCTTTGTTTTGTGTTGTAAAGTGTCCATCAACAGTTCGACAGAAATAGTACAAAGGTGGTTATCTCTGAACGCTTCACTTCTTCAATGTCTTTAGTAGTTACTAAGACATATTAAAAATGAAAAGTTCCAAGACTAAGAATTTGCTTCCTGAAAGGAAATTATTGTGAAGGAGGACCGCATTTCATATAACCATCGACGAGGCTTCAACCAACTATATATGCAACCCATTGAAATACAAACAATATTGCATTGCACTTATTTTGTTGTGTTTTTATTACATGAATCACTGCACTCTCAAGATCTGTCTACAATGTGGGGAAATAAAAGGCAAAATACGAATATAAAACTGGTAATTCTAAGTTAATGTTAACATATTTAATATTTCGGGAATGCAATTAAAATGTTAGCGAATAATCCCACAATTCTCGACGTCGAAGAAATTTAATTTTCTAAAATATCTCGAAAATTTAGAGTGTATTTTAGAGAATAAAGGCTGCATTTTAACGGAGAAAGGTTATTCCGAGAGGAGGTTTATCTATGCTAAATATATTCATTTTCAGATGAATGGACAGAGAAAATAAAGTGCCTTTCTCAAAGATAAAACGTGCTGCTGCGTCTAGGAATCGAACCCAAGAGCTTAAGTTCGTAACCCCAACACTTTAAAGCTAAAGATGCGTAAAGACCTACAGGATCTATTTGTTGTTAAGCGACTGAACATAAAAGTTTAGAATCAGTTTGTATACACTTTACTCTTTTACTCATTTACTCTCTTATTTGTTTCAGTCATTTGACTGTAGCCATGCTGGAGCACCGCCTTTAGTCGAGCAAATCGACCCCAGGACTTATTCTTTGGATGCCTAGTACTTATTCTATCGGTCTCTTTTGCCGAACCGCTAAGTTACGGGGACCTAAACACAACAGCATCAGTTGTCAAGTGATGGTGGGGGGACAAACACAGACACAAAAACACACACACATATATATATATATACACATATATACCACGGGCTTCTTTCAGTTTCCGTCTACCAAATCCACTCACAAGGCTTTGGTCGGCCCGAGACTATAATAGAAGATACTTACCGAAGGTGCCACGCAATGTGAGACTGAACCCGGAACCATGTGGTTGGTAAGCAAGCTACTTACCACACAGCCACTCCTGCGCCTTTATGTGAAAGTACTGTATGTGAAAGTACTGAGATCTTGTCTTTGTATATATCGTATCACAATAGAGGTGCGTCTTCGGGGTGAGAACGTGCCAGGCTTGAGGAAATACAGTAAGCAGTAAGGAATGAAACTCTACCAGTCCATAAATAATATTTTTATTGTTATTGCAGGAACACGAGGCTATCCCGGATATATTTC
>NC_142938.1:67019008-67046508 GCF_046866305.1 Octopus bimaculoides | reverse complement strand
GAGTGGTGAACCAGGCCGATTTCTCCCGACACCGCGAAAGTGACGTTGTAGTTCTTCCCATGCTGACGGTTGACAACTCGGTGAATAGGAAGCCTCAAAGGGCTCGTCCAAAAGACCACATGGTCCAAATGTACCCATATTCATCAGTAAATACTCAATGGCCGACGACTCCCTCTCCCATGAACCAATGCGCTTTCTCATAACGCTTTTCCAGAGTTCTCGGGGCATTTCTTGCCTCTGGACTGTCTTCTGCCAATTTCATTGCTATCAACAACCCATCTAGAATCTGGGAGGTTGCAGACACGGAAACAGATGGCAGACACGGAAACAGACGGTTTTCCGGGCAATGCAGCCTCTAAGTCCCTCTTCATCCGTTGAAAGGTTGCGTGTGGGTTGGCATCAATAATCACCTAGCTCGCATTTCCTCATCAACCTCAACGTGGTGGGCACCTTCTCTGGGCAACTTGTGGCGCCTCCCAGTCCGCAGATAGGTCGCTACTATGGATCGGGCAGTACTTCTTTTAATGCCAAGTGTGTCTACCAGTTTCAGGTAATCAGTTTGATGCCCCTCCAAGGCATCAACCAGCCTTGTCCTATCTTCGTCCGATATACGCATGTACATTACGCGTGGCTGCATGATTACAAAATGGTGTAAAAGAAAGGGATACAGAATGTAACTGATACCGACCAGTTACGAATGTTGCAATGAAAAAGACTTTTTTATTGCCCACAAGGGGCCACCAGAGACGGGGCAACACAACCTGAGTTTTGGGGTCAGGTGGGACTATTGATAAAACATTGCCAGGCCAGAGACTTTTGGAAGTTATTCAGTGTCTTCGGCCCTAACATCCGTTGGAGCAGACCGTCTAGCTGATTATTATCGAGACCCAGGGTCTCCCCTAGGGTATCGTCACATCCAGACTCTACCAACTTACGATAAAAAGATGCGGTTGTACCAAAACCGCTGGCATTGCTCGAGCGGCGGAAAAGCAAGGAGAGCCTTACGACACTCCGTATACGATGTATCCAACTTCGATCTTCGACGGAACCAGTTTTTCCGTCTACCAAAACTAATGAACTTGGGGAACATCCGTTTCGCCAGCGGAGACCACACCCGTTCACCATCCAGGAGAAGCCAAAGATGTCTCAACTTCAGCGCATGTTTGCGCGTCAACAGCCAAGGTATCCTTAGTCCACCCTTTAACGGTTTTTGATAGCAGACAAAACGCCTAACAAGTGGAATCGAGCCCTTCTACAAGAAGCGGAAGATCTGTCTCTCTAACTTGCTCGACCACGAATCCGGGCGAGGAACGACGGTTAGGCGGTAGGTGATGACCGATGCGATAAACACATTGGCTGACTGCGCTCTCCCTTTCAAAGATAGCCACCGCCAAGACCAGGTGCTGACTATGTGGGCCACCTTGCTCGATACCTCAGCCCAGTTCTTTTCTACCTGGCGATCTGGGCCAAACCAGACTCCTAACAACTTAACCGTCCCGCGTCCCACGACGCTATCCGAAGGCATCGACTTACCTCTCCAGGTGCCGAGGCCGACTGATTTTTCCCGATTAATTTTTGCTCCTACCCTCTATAGGTGTTCCATCTCAGTCACGATGATGGTGATGTCATCCGCGTACGCCGAAACCGATCCTCCACCAACTGGCTCCCTCGGGACGCCACTCAACTTTCGCAGTAACGGCTCAAGAGCTATCACATACAAAAGTGGCGAGAGCAGACATCCTTGCCGAACTGAACGTTTGATGCAGAACGGCTTTGAAAGAAAACCGTTCACCCGAACGATCGTGTCGATGTTGCCGTACAATTGAATGATCCATCTAAGGAAGCCAAGACCTAGTCCGAACCGCGCAAGAACAGACATCAGGTAATGACGGTCAACCCTATCGAACGCTTTCGCTTGGTCTAAATGCACCAATACCCCACCTTGCCAGATTTACTATCATACCCCTCTAAGTTGTAGCGTAGAAGGTGGAGATTATCCTGGATGCTTCTGCCGGGAACGGCACATGTCTGTGCCTCTTCGATCAATCCATCCGCGACACGCGCCAACCTTTTTGCTAACATCTTGGCCAAAATCTTCAACTCTGTGTTTAGCAGCGTGATGAGCCTAAAATTATCTACGCTATCCCCCTTGTCCGGGTCCTTTCTGACCAGCGTCACCACTCTTCGGCACAAAAATCTGGGAATCATCCTATTCTGCTGCCAATTCCTGTACACACTAGGCAGTAGGTGTCCAAACAAGTCTGGCATACTCTTATACAATTCGTAAGGCAGACCATGAAACCCGGTACCTTACCTACACCGCAGTCTGCTGTAGCCTCTGTCACCTCGAATGCTCGCGTGCAAATTTGAATGCTCATAAAGACACTTCCTCGCATTCCGACTAATTTGAATGCTCTCGATGGGCATTTTAATTTGAACGATGTAAATGCTAAATTCTTCGACAGAAGTGCGAAATTGAATAATCGTAAAACGAATTTGAATGACTAACTTCATGACGCTAATTTTTCTCGCGACTTTGAACGACCCAATTATCAAATTGAATGACAAACGTACGAAAATTACTGCAAAGACCTATATTTGCATGCCTTGTGCTCTTACAATGCAACCAAATTATCGTTTAACGTTTGTTAATTTTCACACTCTATCGTTAGTTTTATGTTTTTTATCCAGGAAATTATTAACATACTTCTATAGGAACACATCAAAAGTTTTCAGTTTTCATGTTCCTGCATCATATAAACGTGTAGACTAGTTAGACTCTATTCGATAGTATAAACTTTACTGTAAGCAATATCTTTATACATTTAAAATAATTACTCTAAAGTACGTTTAGTTTTCATTAAGATTTATATTATTTATTCATGAGGCTTCTTTAAGCCTTCAGTATTTCAGTAAACAAGAACAAATTTCAACTTCTTATTCTGCTATATGTGTTAACCACATACGTGATTCTCATTGATAATTTAAAATACATAAACCTACAGTAGTTCTTCCCATCTACACATATATATATGCACAAAATTATTTTAGAAACTAGCACCCCACTCTACACATAGTTATTTAGAAAGTTCAATATTTTCATCATATAAATTCCATGACACTTTAACATTTTTTCGAATAAAAACATTGCAAAAGTCAATTCATTCACAAGATACTCTGAACTATCCTAAACTATTGTTTTCAATGTGAACTTATGTCGACCTATATCCAATAAAACCTCGAATCTTTTTTTTTCCTTTCTCGACCTTCACCCAATCCTTCCCTTTCACCAAGCTTCCTTCTGACCTATCTGCTTAAACCGTTTCTTGAATATTAACTATTTATTGTTTTATTACTTCGCGTAAAAGAAAGAAATGACTGAAATTTTAACAAATTGTAAAGCTCACCATACGCACGCCGTTCTTTTGGCGAAGCTTTCTTCCTGACGTTACAACACTTGTATGCAAACAGTTATGTAAAGATGAATGCACTAAGCTGATATATGTGTTCGGATCCACCCACACATCACATATTATTTTATTTAATTGAGCTCTTTGCTAAGCTTTATACAAAGAAATACACTTATATTAACAAAATATTTATTCTCATTTGTAAATTAACCATCCTTTTCTGAATTATAATTTTTAATATTAAAGATTTACATTTACAGGGGAAAATGTAATTGAGTTGTACGTCATATAAGCTGGATGTGAGAAACATTGGCTCTAATTTCTGTATCCATCCCAGCGTGTATAAAAGTAATAGCTTTAATATCCTAACTTCTCTTTGTCTGCTGATGGTGGAATGCTGCGTGTGCAGGATCTGTCTACACACTGCCACTAAACCAAGAATGCATTTCCATAAAAGATGCATGTAATATGTATGTACGTATTCTTTTATTTTTTTTACTTGTTTCAGTCATTTGACTGCGGCCATGCAGGAGAACCGCCTTGAACTTATTCTTTGTAAGCCTAGAACTTACTCTATCGATATCTTTTGCCGAACCGCTAATTTACGTGGTGGTAAATACACCAACATCGGTTGTCAAAGCTTTGGCGGGTAAACAAACACAGGCACACAAACATATATATATATATATATATATATATATATATATATATATATATATATATATATATATATATATATATACGACGGGCTTCTTTCAGCTTCCGTCTACCGCATCCACTCACAAGGCTTACCACACAGCCACTCTTGCATGCATATATATATATATATATATATATATATATATATATATATATATATATATATATATAATTATAAAGCCAGGGTCTTTTGCAACAAGGATCTGACATTCAAAACGAAGCTCATGGTCTATCGGGCTGTTGTTCTATCAACTCTGCTGTACGGGTGTGAAACCTGGGCTGTTTACGGTCAGGACATGAAGAAACTAGAGCGCTTCCATCAATCTAAACTTCGCTTTATCCTGAACATCAACTGGGAAGATCGCATCACCAACGACTCTGTGCTTGAAAGATCAGGTCCCCTGAGCATCGAAGCCTTGATCATTGAACATCGGCTCCGATGGTCAGGTCACGTCCGCCGGATGAATGAACATCGCCTTCCTAAGATCTACCTCTGCGGTGAACTGCTTGAAGGAAAACGTCCTCGAGTAAGAAGCCCGTTGCATATATATATGTGTGTGTGTGTGTGTGTATGTGTGTGTGTATGTGTGTGTGTGTGTTTGTGTGTGTGTGTGTGTGTGTGTGTGCATGCGTGCGTGTGTGTATGTGCATGCGTGCGTGTGTGGTTATGTTTGTGTGTCTGTGTTTATCTCCTCACCGACGCTTGACAAGCGATGCTGGTGTGTTTACGTCCTCGTAACATAGCGGTTCGGCAAAAAGACCAATAAAATAAGTACTAGGCTTACAAAGAATAAATCCTGGTGTCGATTTGTTCGACTACAAGCAGTGCTCCTGCATGACCGCAGTCAAATGACTGAAACAAGTAAAAAATAAAAAAGAATATAGATATATATATATATATATCAGAAACAAGTTACAAATAATGGTTATTACATATTATTCCTTTATTGGAGGAAATTTGTCTTACAGCTGTTTCCAGTGGTCATTGTAGGTACATTAGAGATAGCTTTACTCAATTGGTCTACTGATCAATTGAGGCAAATTGAACGACGTAAGAAAATTAATGTTACTTTCATCCGATCCATTTCACTGTTTGTTCTATATTTGTGTGTGTGTGTGTATGAGTGTGTATGAGTGTGCATGTGCGTGTGTATATATGTGTAAATACAAATGTTTTGCTTATATTCCGGTAATCCTTTAATGTTATACATGCATGTATACATTGCTTCATGTATATAATTATACATAACTCTATTAATTGAATAAAGAATAAAAAGTTTAGGAAGATATAACAATGCAATATAGAACAAAAAATGGACTGTATACCTGTTGTAACTTGGTAAACTGTAGTCCGATGATATTTCGGAATTAGAATTCCTTCTTCAGATCTTAATTTGCTACAACAAGTATACAGTCCATTTTTTGTTCTATATTGCATTGTTATACCTTCCTAAACTTTTTATTCTTTACAAACAATGCACAATGCTTCAAGCGAACTACAATACTCTCCTATTAATTGAATATTTTCATCCAGGCATGTATGTCATATATATATATATATATATATATATATATATATTCTTTTACTCTTTTACTTGTTTCAGTCTTTTGACTGTGGCATGCTGGAGCACCGCCTTTAGTCGAGCAAATCGACCCCAGGACTTATTCTTTAGAAGCCTAGTACTTATTCTATCGGTCTCTTTTGCCGAACCGCTAAATTACGGGGACATAAACACACCAGCATCGGTTGTCAAGCGATGTTGGGGGGACATACACAGACACACACACGCATACACACATACATATATATATACATATATACGACGGGCTTCTTTCCGTTTCCGTCTACCAAATCCACTCACAAGACTTACTTTGGTCGGCCCGAGGCTATAGTAGAAGACACTTGCCCAAGATGCCACGCAGTGAACTGAACCCGGGACCATGTGGTTGGTAAGCAAGCTACTTACCACACAGCCACTCCTACGCCTATATATATATATATATATATATATATATATATATATATATATATATATAAGCACACACACACATACATACATACATACATACATACATAAGTACATATACATGTATGTATAAGTGTATATAAAAATGTATGAGCGCTTGTATATATATATATATATATATATATATTTGTGTAATAGATGTATGACTGCAGTGAAGGGGCCGGTGACGAACGCCTAACGTCAAATTGATGAAAGGGGTCAACAAGATCCCCAATTATGGAAATGGAACATGTAAAGTATATTTCCCTCACCTAAAAGGGGAATCTTTGGTACATTTGGAACAACGACCTCTGCGCGCACTCGCGCGTGTGTGTGCTTCTGTATGTGTGATCTATCTATCTATCTATCTATCTATCTATCTATCTATCTATCTATCTATCTATCTATCATACAATGATGAGACAATATTTTGTGTTTACAAATCACAATTTCACAACTACCTACAAATCAGCAAAACTAAAAAAGTTCTGAATATTACAGGTTTTTAATTTAGGTTCAAGGCCTTCAATTTTAAAAAGAGTGGATTAACTGAGGCCATGGAGATTCGACTTGCCAAAAACCGAAAGGCAAGGCTAACTTCGGCATGATTTGAAATTGAGTAATGACTAAATGGTGTTTCAAGATCATAATTAATATTTAGCCTCTATGGAGTACGTTTTTCTCATTTGTTTCTAAACTCAAACACACAAACATAATACACAAACATACATGTGTCCACATATGTACAGATCCACACTCACACGCACATACATAGACATGCGCATACATGTACACACATACACAGATATACGGAAACATGTGTGTGTAAGAGTTTATGAGCGCGTGTACGCGTGTGTGCGTGCTTATGTGTGTTCTGTGTCTGAACATGTAACTCCACATATACCTGGATGTATATGTGTATATGTATATATTTAAATTTAATAGCAATGCATGAGTATACACAAGTATGTTTCCACTTTCTTTTCTTTCTTTCTCTCTCTTTCTCTATCTTCTCTCTCTCTCTCCCTTTCTCTGTTTGTGTTTATAGTGTTTGTGCCTGTTTGACCCTCTCCCATGCAAACTAATTACATTTGGGTGAAATTGCATTCATTTCCCGCTGGCAATTAGTTAAATCCAGATATTATTCCGATTAAAAAAGAACATTAAAACAAAGGTTAACCGTTCCAATAGCGATACACCGATAACATAGTCATTACATTACATCATTCCATAGTTACGGCTGCTTCCCACCACCTCAGATATAAACCCCTCCTACTTCCTAAGGAACAACGTAGCTCCAAGTGTGTATTTACTTACAGCACCATCCCACTTGCTTAGTTAGAACCAACTCCTATATTCTTAACTATTCTTAAGTACAACTGCACCACCGACTTCCTTAACATGCTTTGAGAAACTTCCTCAGTGACAAGTCCTCCCACTTGGGCAGTTACAGGCCGTCTACCACTTCGTAATCTACAAGACTAATTCTGCTGTCTTAGGAACAACCATCTCACTGCCGCTTACTTAGCAACAGTCTTCTACTTTCTTAGGTCCTACCCCTAACTATTCTTTTCTTCTACTTCCTTAAGTAAAAACAGCCAATCATTTACTTACATATAAACCCATTGCACTTATTTAGACACCAAAGCTTATGAAGCCAGTCTTATGTATGAACCTATCCTACTCTTATTTTCCCTTGTGTACAATCCTGCCCTTTATTCAAATACTAACCCAACTCCAACGTCACATTCTTCAATACCAGTCGCCAACTGTTGCTGCTGCAGATATTACTACTACTACTACTACCACCACCACCACCACCACCACCGCCGCCGCCACCACCACCACCACCACCACCACCACCACCACCACCACCACCACTGCCGCCGCCACCACTACCACCACCACCTCCACCACCACCACCACCACCACCACCACCACCACCACCACCATGCTTCTTTATCCCCTAATATAATTGAAGTACTTTACTCGTTGACAAAGAATGACACGACTGGCTCGGGGTATTAAATGTGACAACAAAAATGTAAAGAATATAGCCTGAAGAGGAGGCGGTATCAATAAATATTCATTCACATATATATCTTGTTACTGGGAAATGACTGAAGAAAAACAATAATGAATTACTGAGAAATGACAGAAGAAATGCAACAATGAATTACAGCTATATATATATATATATATATATACAGACATATAAGCATGCATACATGCCATGCATACATACATGCTTACATACAATCATACATTCAGACATGCAGCTATAAGTACATTCATATGTACTAACATGCATACTTAGAAAACAAAATCCTGGTTCTTTGTTAGCGAACGGCTTGAACACTATCAAGAACTTAAATAAAACTCGAAGAAAAATAACACATACACACGCATGCACACATGCACGCACGCGCACACACACATATGTATACATGCGCATGGATATACGTATATACACAATAATCGCACACATGTCTATTGAATGTGTGCATGTATATATATATATATATATATATATATATATATATATATATATATACATACATACATACATATATATATATATATATATATATATATATATATATATATATATATATATATATATATATATATATATATATATATATATATATATAGCTATATATACATATCTATACCCACACATATGCACATATTTCTGTATGTATACGTATACTTGTGTATTGAAGAATAAATCAATAACACGTCACAAAAATCTTACAAATATTCCATCATGATTTCTTTCGAAAAATCATGGTAGAAACACATGCTTAAAAAAAATGAATAAGACAAAACTGGATTTCAAGAGTAAGATCCAGAAGATTGAAAATATATCAGTTCTGATCAACAGATAAATAAAACTATGTGGTTATCACACGCAACAAGAAATCCCCAAAGGCGCTACGAGTGATCCTAAATCTCAGGATCATGTCATATTGACAGAACCGCATCAGCTAAAGCCCTTAATATACCTCTAACTCCAATGAGTCCGTTACTGAGCTTCTACAAAGCTTAATGATGTTCTACCGACCTACCTATCTATCTATCTATCTATCAATTTTATTTTTTTTTAATAAATTTCTCGATCCCTATTGATCGAACTCCCCCCTTTTTTCCCTTCCTACGATCCCTTTTGATCGACCCCCCTTTTTTCCCTTCCCCATCCCCAAAAGAAAAGCTCTACATTGTATTTGTCCCATCTTTGTAGAGCCCTGTGTGGCTAATAAAAGAAATGTATCTATCTACCGACCTACCTATGTATGTATCTATCTATCTATCTATCTATCTATCTATCTATCTATCTATCTATCCATCCATCCGTCCATCCATCCATCCATCCATCCATCCATCCATCTATCTATCTATCTATCCATCTCCATCACCCCTCTCCCCCCTCTCTCTTTCTTTCTAGCTGCTATACACATGTTCATCCTTGCTCTTGTTGCTATACACACATGCATCCCTGAATATAAGTAAACGAAAGTCATTTGACTGGTTGCTGAAGATTCACTTCCTTTACGTATTTCCTGCAAATAGTAAGAGCCCTGCTCATTCTTCCAGAGATCTACCAAAATACGAAAAACAAAGGACATTGATAAAGACAAGAACAACACAAAACAAAAGCAACACAAGAATTAAAACAAAACAAACAAAATACAGTATCCATCATACCATAATACATCTAATGTAACGCACCTCTGTAGTTTTCAATGATAATGTTATATACCTATTGTAATACAATAATGCATTCTCCATTAACATGATATATTTGGCACATATTAATACGATTTCCAGTGATGACATATACACATACGTACACACACACACACACACATATATATATACACGTGTGTGTGTGTGTGTGTGTACACACATAAATAATACGGGTGGCTTGTAAGCAATTTTTCAACCGAAAGGCAAAATTATATACGTCACTAAAGCGACTGATGGATCTATTCAGCACCAGTATTGCTAGAAATAAGAGGCAAAACAACTCATATCCACATCGTCTTATTTACTGACAAAAGATGGTGCGTTTCTTTCTTTCTTTCTCTTACTTTCTTCGTTTCTCCCTTTCTTTCTCTCTCTCCTCCTTTCTCTCTCTTTCTTTCTCACTCTTTCTTCCTTTCTTTCTCTCTCTTTCTTCCTTTCTTTCTCTCTCTCTCTCCTCCTTTCTCTCACTTTCTTCCTTTCTTTTTCTCTCTCTCTCTCCTTCTCTCCTTTTTTCTCTCTCCTTTATATCTCTCCTCCTCACTTCTTTCTTTGTCTTTCTTTCTCTCTCTCTTTACGTCTCTCTCTCTCTCTCTCTCTCTGTCGTCTCTCATTTTCTCTCTCTTCCTGTTTCTATCTCCTTCTGTCTCTCACTTTCTGTCACTAATTCTCTTTCTTTCAGTCTCTCTCTTTCTGCCACTCTTCCTAATCTTCATACAACGATACAGATTGCATCCATAACAGCGCTATTCTGGTTCCAAAAAATGTTCCTCTACTTACCATTAATAATATGTTATTGAATAAACTTCCAGAAGTCTTCACTTATAACTCAATTGACAGAGTTGTTGATGATCAGGATAGTGTTACCTACCCCATCGAAGTTTTGAACTCACTACAACCACCAGGTATAGCTCTTCATGTTCTTCAGGTGAAAAAAAGGGACTCCTATTATGCTATTACATATTTTGTCTCAACCAAAATCATGCAATGGTACAAGATTAATTGTGCACAGACTTCCTTGACCCAAATATTCTTACTGTTTGCAGTAAAGGCTTTTGTACCCCGAAATAAAACAAAAAGCATTGTTCATAAAATAATATTCGTTCTTAATGCAACATGAATACTTCAATAGCTTCATCTACCATTACTATCATTACATTCAAGAATGAGTAAATTACCTATTTCAATGGACTGTATTATATAATTGCCATTACTATATTGATAAATAAAATAACACAAACATCTCACTTATTAATATCATATAAGAAACAATCACAACTTCATGTATAAAAATGATATTTTCTACTTCAACTATTACATGTTTTTCTCTTATAAAATTATTGTATCATTGCCATTACTGTATAGATAAATAGAATAACACATACAACTTACTTATTATTGTCATATCATAAACAAACACAAGTTCATGAATGATATTGACCTTTCTTCTACCTCAATTATTATGTTTTTTTTTCTTCTAAAAATACACACATACAGGAGGAGTATTCTGTGTCAGAATATAGGTTTACGGTGCTCGAGTTCAAACCATATGAAAACAATCAAGTAGATAGATTGTAGCCAGTATGATAGAAACTCTAGTTTCTTATATCTGTATCGTATTAGCCTATTTTATTCATAGAATATCTTTCTACGATTTGACAGTGAAGTTAACTGTTTCGGTTCTCAGTTAAGTCACCTAAGCAAGTGGTTCTCAAAGTAACAGATGCTAGCCTCCACCAAGATATTTATTATTTTTTTACCGTTCCCCCTTTATTAATGATCCATGTAACTCCTCTTTCTCCAACACAGGCTGTTGGTAGGAATTTCAAAATGTTTAAAACCATCTTTTATCAATCGTTGTTCCATACATGTTCTCATGGTTAGTGCTCTGAAGCTAGAGAACCAAGTTCAAATTTTGGCAGGACCCAGTTTCATTTCTCAAGGCAGTGTCCCAGCGTGGTCATTACCCAGCATAGTCGCTGAAAGAAGTAAAAGATAGCAAACTGTCTGCTCTCTTTTTAAACCTGACAAATATCTCTGTGAAAACGTTGACCTAAGTGACGAAAATTCTTTTTCTTTTCTACTTCAGGCACAAGTCCCGAAATTTTGGGGGAGGGGCCCAGTCGATTAGATCTGGTGCTTAATTTATCGACCCCGAAAGGATGAAAGGCAAAGTCGTCCTCGGCGGAATTTGAACTCAGAACGTAGCGGCAGATGAAATACCGCTAAGCATTTTGCCCGGTGTGCTAACGTTACTTATTTCTTTATTGTCCACAAGGGGCTAAACATAGAGGGGACAAACAAGGACAGACAAAGGGATTAAGTCGATTACATCGACCCCAGTGCGTAACTGGTACTTAATTTATCGACCACGAAAGGATGAAAGACAAAGTCGACCTCGGCGGAATTTGAACTCAGAACGCAACGGCAGACGAAATGCCTCCAAGCATTTCGCACGGCGTGCTAACGTTTCTGCCAGCTCGCTGCCTTTAAGTAACGAAATCATTGAAATAATTTTAACATTAACAAAAACTGTTTATTCTTAACAAAATAATAGTTTGCCCTGTCCCTTGCAACATTAATCGAACAAGTACCGATGACGCTATAATCAACTTAAACCTTTGAAGATGGCGCCCTCATCATGGTCATAGTTCAATAAAAAGCAGCGAAAGAATAAATATGTCTTAATATGTACGGCAAATACAATTACTTACTAAGACGTAAATCAGAGGTGGGGAAACTTTTTAGCGCGGTGGGCAAAAATTTTCAAAGAAAAAGTCCGCTGGTATATCCCAAGTTCTGGCTCTTTTATATCTGTGTAAATCTTGTATATATTTATGTATAATACAAGATACATTAATGAAGATAATTTTAAGACATTAAATTAAAGCGTAACATCTTCATTAACGCCGCCTCTGAATTTAGGACGTTCATATTACTTATGAGGTATTCTATATTTTCAGTTTGGTCTTAAGGGGGTGGTACAGACATAGCAATATGTGTTTTATAGTGAAAACAAAATTCCCATTCAAATGGCAATTGCTGGATGATTTCTGTTTGAGTCTGACCATTTTAAGTCGTAGTGGAAACGCGACCTATGTTGCAAATAAATATACGAATATTGTATAAATTTTCTAATTGAAACATTTAATATATTTTGTACATACAAATATACAAGCCTGCGGGTGAAATAAAATAAGCTCGCGGGCGAAATTGCACCTGCGGGCAGGAGTTTCCCCACCCTGACTTAAATAATTGCAGACTGACCCTACTCTACAGTTCTGCACGAGAAGAAATGAAGGATAACGGCCGGATGGTTTAAATGGCATTCGTCACTTTCAGATAGTTTTTATAGTGAATTATGACACCTTAGCATTCGTCGTATAGTGAGTCTATCATAACAGTTCAGGAGAATACGTTTGCATATGTACTGGTTTCAAATTTTGTCACAAGGCTAGCAATTTCGGAGGGAGGGGCTAGGTCGATTACACAGACCCCAGTGTTCAACTGGTACTTATTTTAACGACCCCGTAAGGACGAAAAACAAAGTTGGACGAAATAATGCTCTCTCTCTCTCTCTCTCTCTCTCTCTCTTTATACATATATATATATATATATATATATATATATATATATATATATATATATATATATATATATATATATATATATATATATATATATATACATATAAAGGTTTCTATGACAATGTAATTCTAAATATACAAACAGATGGTTTGATAATGACAGGATTAACTTCGATCATAGGTCTGCTCAATCAATTTTGACCTGGGGCTCATCAACAGCAATAATAACAACATGCTATAAGTTCGGCCAGATGCGTTCTTATACACCGATAAATAGAAACTTAATAATAATTACTTCACGCGTAATTTCTTCTTGAGAAATTTAATCTACGAAAATGAAAGCTATTCATTTTCTGAACTATTAGAGGACAGTTCGACAAAAGCGATTTCTCTAATATTCACGAAGCCCTTTATCTGAACTTACTTGCTCAATTGATGTTAATTATACAGTGATCCACCAGAAGCTGGTATATCCATATTTAGATGCAGAACGACCTCAATTGCTAATTAATTATTTCCTAATGTCAATGTGACTGAGGGGTTAATGAATATGTAAGGACAACCCACAAATACTTTACCTGCCACACGAAGACCAAGAAACACGAATAGGCAAGCAAATACGCTTACAATAACATGCATCCAAACACACACTCATACAAACGCACATCACGCAAATGGAAATATTTATACATACACACATGCACACACATACATATATATACATACATACATATATATACATACATACACACATACATACAAATATATTTATATATATATATATATATATATGTGTGTATAGGTGTGTGTGTGTGTTTGTATGTATATACACACATATAAATACATAATACACACACGTACTTACATACACATATATGTATGTATGTATTTGTTCGAAGTGATAGCGCTAGCAGTGATGTGTATTAATACCAACTTGTTACCAATTCAAATAAGCTTGACGCATATTCGAACCTTTAAGAAAGCCATTCACTGGACTTTGACAATAAAGAAAATTTCTGGTTGTATCAAGTCATCCTATAAGTTGTGTCCGAATTTTGAATAAAGAAACCAAGTGATCAAAAGTTATATTCAATTGAAATTTAATCATCAATGTAATTTCCCTGATTATTTATGACTTCCTGCCATCTATCTACAAGCTTTTTAATCCCATCAATGTAAAACTATTTTGGTATCAAAACGAAGAACTCTGAAATCTTAGTTTCGACCTCCTCCTAGCTTGCGAAAGTTATGTCCACCAAATGATTCTGTAAACTACGAAACAAATGGTAGTCTGAAGGATCAAGATAGGGAGAATAAGGTGGATGAGGAATTTTTTCGCAACCAAGCTCTTCTATCTTCTGTGATGTGATCTTTGCATTGTCCTGATGAAACATCACTCCTTTTCGATTCACTAAAGTGGGTCTTTTTTACTTCAAAGCTTGGTTCAAACGCTCTAATTCCTGACAGTAGACTTAAGCATTGATTGTTGCATTAAGTGGTAACAATTTTCAAAGTGAATTACTCCTTTACAATCCCAACAGAGAGAGAGGAGAACCTTTTTTCTTTGAAGTTCCCTTCTCGGTTGTGGTTGAGCTTTTTTCTTTTTACCAAACCACTGTTTACGATGTTAAACATTTCGATAGAAGATCCATTTTTCGTCTACAGTCACAAGTCTATCCAAAAAAGAGTGAAATGAGTTCGCGAGAATGGAGAGAAGAGCAGATGTCAACTCGGGATTTACGGTTGCGTTTGGACAATTCATAAGGCACCCATTTCCAAGTTTAGGAACCCTTCCAAGTTCTTGAATTAGACGATGAGCAGTTGTGTGGTTTGAACTAAGCTTTATTGCCAATTCTTCAACTGATAATGCAGGATTTTCTTCAAGTAATGCCTCAAGGAGCTTATCATCAAACTCAACTGGACATCCTATTCGATCTTCATTTCATCTTCAAGGCTGAAATCTCCACTTCTGAATTTTGCAAACCATCTTCTGCAAGTTCTTTCATTCAAGCATTCTTTCCCATAAACTGAGTGTATGTTTCGAGTCGCTTCGACTGCAGAGTTTCCTTTTTTTAACTCATAAAGCATTATGTACCTGAAATGCTCTTTGGATACTTCTATGTTAGAAAGGGTTTTAATCAAAGAAATTTTAATTCTATTATTCTGTAAAATAATATTTAATTAGTTTAAATATACACAAATGCATAAAAATAATTTGTAATTCCATTAGACATTCTAAAATACTATTAAATTTCATTCAATTTTCAAAAAGGTCAAATCGGACAGAACTTATGGGATGACCTGATAGACAGAAAGATATAAACACACCGAGTCAGTTCGCAGCGCTCCCTAACCAGACCGTTGGATGCACGCATTTCAGAGTAGTTATCTCCCCTTCACTCTTTAGTTTTTCCTCATTTTTTACTGAAGAGAAGATAACCAGACTGCTGGATGCATTCATCCAATAGCCTGCTAATTGACTCGGTGTGTTAACACCTTTCTGTCTACAGAGAGATATTTTCTCTAAGGCAAAATAAAGCGAATGGCTTTCTTACGGAGTCGAATATGCTTCAAGCATATTCAAACTGATAACAAATTTGTATGTAAACACACACACACACACACACACACACACACACACACACACACACACACACACACACATACACACACACACACACACACACATTAACGAACGTAGATAGATATTAACAAAATATCAATGCATTTACCTGTATACATATTATATATATATATTTATATATATATATATATATATATATATATATATATATATATATATATATATATATATATGTGTGTGTGTGTGTGTATTTATTTATATAAGGGCGTTACTATACATGAATGCCTCACGCTAAGAGGGACTCTATAGTCAAACTACCATAATAAACACATTTTTACCGAATGCGAGGAAATGCAACTCTCAAAGCTAGCCCCCTAAAAACAGACTAGACTGTAGATCATGATTTCGTAATTATTACAGTAATATGCCCCTTTTATTCATCAGCACAGTATGGTCAAGACACATAAAAATAAACAAAAAATCAACATACCAGACGAACACTTCATGTAATTAGCATAGTACATAGAAGATTGTTTATCCCTATATATCTATGTGAGAGGCGGGATTTTATCGAATTGCATCTCGCTACATGTGTTTTTTCAGAATAAAATTCAGCACTGAATATATTCTGGTTATATTTATAATTCAATAATAGGATAAAGTCTTTATAAGAATTTATCAAAAATGTGTTTAGAGTCCCTTTTAGCGTGAGGCACTCATGTATAGAAATGCCCTTATATAAATAAATATTTTAGGGAATAAATGATGGATGTTTCCCTTATGAGGTTTATTTTCACGCTAGCTACTTGATAAATTCTTATAAAGACCTTATCCTTTTATTGAATTATATATATATATGTATATATATATAAATATATACTGGAGTCGATCTAATCAACTTCTCCCTCCCCCGAAATTTCGGGCCTTGTGCCTAGAGTAGAAAAGAATCTTTAGCACGCCGAGCGAAATGCTTAGCGGTATTTCGTCTGTCTTTACGTTCTGATTCAAATTCCGCCGAGGTTGATTTTGCCTTTCATCCTTTCGGGGTCGATAAAATAAGTACCAGTTGTGTACTGGGGTTGATCTAATCGACTGGCCCCCTCCCTCAAAATTTCAGGCCTTATGCCTAGATTAGAAAAGAATATCAATACTAAGAATATTCCTCATTTGTTGCTTGGTCACGATCATAATGGAATTAATTAACATGTTACATCTATAATCAATTAATATTTATACATTTTTATCGCTATTGGTATAATATTTTGAACAAATTTATAAATAAAAAAAAAACCATTTGTTTCACTTAATTTTATTTTTTCTGAAAATTATCGTTAACGTTATTATTTTGCATAAGCATAAAGCAGCGATCTGGGTGAATCATTACTGTTTTGGGCAAACTGCTTCGCAACATTTCTTTCGCTTGATCATGTTCTTAGTTCTAATGCCACCGCGATTGAATTTGCCTTTTCCTTCTTTTGGAATCGGTAAAATGATACCAGTTGAACACTGGGGTGTCAATGTAATTCACTGCCCCTGTTTTAAAATCCGAATAAATTATTATTTTGTGTAAGCATCATGAAATTTGAAACATAAAAATTAAAAGTGAAATTATAATTATTGTACCTGTGTAACATTACCACCGTGAGAAAAGCATGATCTAAACCCTTCCTATTCTTATATGTAAATTATGCTTGGGTGAAGTTTTGGACATACATGATATATTTACAAGGAAAACATTCTTTCAGGTCCTGCAGACCTTTTGATGCAATGAAACTCATTAATGGAATAATTTCTAATTGTTTGCACGGAAAGATGACTAAATCTATTATTCCTAATCAATACCTCTGACTATACTTGTTATACTCCCTGTCCCCGGAGTATTTACACTTTTTATAAGAGTACTTTTAAAGAGCATACGTCGGAAACAAATGTAGCTTGCTGGGTGATTACAAATGAATTTCATAATTTAATATTATGCAGCTAATTAATTTTGAGAACCTTTCATCTACAGTTTTCTCAGGCAATACGGTGCAATATCTGGAACACTGATTTCCAACCCCGCCACACTTAAATTCGATGAACATTAGAAAGTGAATTAAAGGAAGCTTTTAATTGTTCCGTTATAAATAAATAAATTTCTTTTCTTTTTTTTTTTTAGAAAAAAGAAAAGAAATGAATAAAAAAAAGATGAAGCAGATTTGTAAAGTTAGATAGAGAAAGGCGAGTGTCTCAGCTTCGTTATCGGCGAAATCGTCATTATATAATTGATTTCTTCAGGCTATAATGCATTTTTTATTTTCTTCTAAAGGAAATCGATAGATTTCACTCAGAAAGATGTTTGAACTAACAATCAAATTTTTGCATTCCTTTCAAGGAATATCCAATCTCTTAATGGAGAAGAGAATTTTAGCGAATTTCTAAGCTTTTAATTTATTCTAAATTTTAGAGAAAAGAGCTAAATTGTTTTTATACCTCTTTTTATTTTGTATTCTTTTACTTTTTTGTGATTACAGTTTTAAAACTAAAGTAGCCATTTAGCTTAAATGTTAACAAGGTCTGGTGTAAAAGTTCCGAAAAATATAAAAAATATAGCAATTTGTTACTGAAATCATTGCAATACTGAGTTGTTATGAGAAAAAATGTCGCTGAATTAAGAATAGCGAACGAATAGATCATATAAGAGAAATACCTATTATTAGTGAATTGACAGACAGATTTGTTTTACATGCTATTTTAATTAGCTTCGATTACAGAAGGATTTAGAGGAGAATACACACACACACACACACACATACATACATACATACATACATATATATATATATATATATATATATATATATATATATATATATATATATATATATATATATATATGACATACATGAAACGAAAGCATATTCAAATATAAATTAAATTAATACGTAAGTGTATTTTGTTTTAAACATATTTTAGTCTTGCTGCAAAATTCTATTCTCAGCTCTTGCATTAATTGATAGCGATACTACTCTTCACCAACAGCCTAGGCACAGCTATTTTGAGGTTAAGTGGAATACTCTTTAACTATATGTATTGGATGCTTATTTTATTTTCAGCTTTTAATGTCTGTATTGCTGGTATATATAAATTCAACACTATAAGATGTGATCTTACATTACTTTTATTTCTTAGCATAAATATTCTAACAAAATGTTACAATATTTATATTGAAAGTCCCTGCCTTTATATTAATTTTTTTTTAAATAAGGAAGAATTTATTGCTATCGCTGGTGTTGGGAATATGAATGGACATGAAATTTTGTTGGAAGGTTTTAATTTAGGCCACTTTAAATCAGAAAATTTGTATCGTAGAACGAAGGTCAGTTTTAGGCGGGCTGGTATCAGTAGCGTTAACAGTTCTGTGTTGTCCTGTAAATCGAACTGTTCACGCCCGCATCTCTTTTGTTTCCTGGATAACTTTTTGAGCAGTCTCTAGATAATAAGTCGTTTCGTCAACGCTAAAAAAATCACCCATTTACTAGAGGCAAAGAGTGTGTTGGTTCCCTAATATCCGCTCATAGTGCAGTGAAGCCGATTATGAAAGAGTGAGCGAGAGAGAAAGAGAGAGAGGGGGCGGAAGGATGAAAAGTAAGATTGATCTCGGCAGAGATATCACTTTGTTAAGGATAAGCGGCTAGGTGACAGAATCAGGACGTCGGACAAAAAGTCATAGCAGTATTTATTCCGGCTTTTTTAAAAAAATTCTGAGTTCACATTTCGCCGAGATTGACTTTACATTGCAACCTTTTCCTTTCACGGGCTCAATAATATAAAAATCAGTTGAGCACTATAGTCGATGTTATCGGTTTACCCTCTTCCCCTAAATTTACTGATCCAGAACCAAAATTTGAACTCATCATTTTCTTAAGGATGATGGATTAACCAAATCGCTTGATCACCGAGAAAAATGCTTTGCGATATTTATTCAGATCATCTGCATTCTGAGTTCAAAGTCTGTCGAGGTCAGTACTGAATCTATCATTCCGAGGTCGATAAAGTAATTACCAATCAAAGAGTAATTCATTGTATGTGACTTACCTCCTGCAGCCAAATTTTCTGGCGCTATGCTTATATTAGAAACAATTATCATAATGAGGTTAAAGGTGGTGGCGTGGCAGAACCAATAGTGTGGTGTTTTGATTCCGACTCTCTATACTCTATGTTCAAATCCAGTCTACGTCAACTTTTCCATTCATTCTTCCGAGATCGTAAGGCGGTTAGCTAGAAGAATCGTTACCACGCCGCTTAGTGACAGTTCGTCTGTCTTTATGCTCTGAGTTAAAATTCTGTCGAGGCCAACTTTGCATTTTCATTTTTTCGAGTTTGATGAAATAAATACCACTTGAGTACAGGGTTCGATGTAATCGACTACCCTCCAGCCCTCAAATTTTCAGTCCTGTATATACGTGTCAGTAGAAAAGGTTACTTGGAAATCCTTAAATTATAGTGCAGTCAAATACTGGGGTTGATATAATCGAATAACTCCCTCCCACTCAATATCTTGCATTCTGCCTACAGTGGGTTATCGTCAGAATCGTAAGAAGAAAAAAAATGTTCCGAGGTACTACTTCCAGTTTTATATTTCTTTAGTTCAAATATCGAACTTTACCATTCATCTTTCCGCGGTCGATAAAATAAATGGACCAGTCAAATACTGCGTTTATTTTAACGACTACCTCCATCTAAATTCATGGACAGGTTTTTAGCCTGATAATTGATAAGAGGTTACAAGACCCATGCTCAAACTAGTCCATATGTTGGAAGCAAAGAAAAGTGTGACGGTTCCCACGACCACCTCAGTCTGCAGGACGGATGAAAGGCAAAGTGCCAAAATTCGAAAAGAATAAGTTATTATTAGGAATATGTTAAGATCGGAAGGTTGCCAGATAAAATGATTTGTAGAATGTGATTAATATAACTTTATGTCATGTGCTCAAATGCCGCCAACTTCGACTTGATCTTGCATCTTTACTGGTTGAATACAGTGATGTACCAGTCGAATATTAGAATCAATCTAACTGACTATATTTCTCTTCCAGCGATGCTGTCTGGGTTCGTTACGTGCGCACTGAACAACCAAAAAAGAAAAAAATGTCAATTCACCATAAATATTCGTCATGAATATTGATTTCCAATTTTGGTACAGGACCAGCAAGTTTGGGTGAGGGGTGAGATGATTACATCGGCCCCAGTATTTAACTGAAACTTATTTTATGACTCTTACCATTATTACACAACTTCGAATTTCCTGAAACAGCTGGCGAGTTATGAAATTATGTATTTTCTTCATAGTATTCCGTATCTTTTGCGCTCCATGTAAATACACACACAGGCGCGCGCGCGCGCACACACACACACATACAAACACACATGCACACGCACACCCACATACAAATACTCACACACACACACAAACACACACACATGCACACACACACATGCACACTCACATACACAAACACACACGTATGTATGTGTTTCTTTTCTGAATATATGTAGATAAATGTGCCTGTGTATATATATATATATATATATATATGTATATATGTGTCAATCTTAATTGTGCTTATCTGCATTACCACATCTCTCGTGTTCTGTCACTATACCACGCACCCACGCACGCACACACACACACACACACACACACACACACACACGACGAACTCCCACACAGTTTCCGTCAACCAAATTCATTCACAGGGTATCGGTCGGTGGTAGTCGTTTATTTACAACAACTGTATCATAGTATCACGATATACTCTGAGCTTTATTTCTTCTCAGATCTAACAAATATGCGTTCAGAAACAGCTTAGGTCACCGTTACTTTTCAGAAATATACATACAAAGCCAATAAGTCCAGAAAGTTAGTATAGTTCACATTCTGTGACAATAATCAACAAACGCATTGCGATTTACTCAAAATTATGTCCTACCCAACTTAGTTTGCTCTTTTACATCGGTTTTAATTCGAATTTCGCGATTCAATTCCCATCCTACATTTCAAGCAAATATACTCAGCAGAATTGTTATTATATGAGTGAGAAGTGTCGACCATATGAAACAAACAACCGTGAAGTTATAGGAACGCAGAATCATATATGTCTTTGATGGCAATGAGTGAAGTTTCAATGTATGTGTTCTTTATAGGTTATAGATATTGTTAATGAAAGCGATTTGTTTAGTGGCTTTGTAGCTTTGTACGTACATAACGCATTGAAGTTGTAGGAATTGATGACGTAATTGTTGACGAAGAGAAGCTTGTTTGATGTAAGAACTGCAAGAGAGGATTATATGAAATGTGTTAATATCAAAGTATTTGAGGCGGTTAACGTTATAGATTAGTTTACGGATCAATCAGAAAAGCAACGTGTAAGGCAAATATCGAAGACATTAAAAATTGTAGCAATATACAGAAATACCGAACTAACACGGAGTGGTGGTGTGGCGGAAATAGTAAAGTGCTCAATGAAATCACAATACCGTTTTTAGTTACGTGATCTCACATTGTAAGTTCAAATACCATTGGGATTAAATTTATCTTTCATCCAGACAAATATATATATACTAATATATTAATACTGATTTAGTCAGCAATGCTGCTTCTCAATAAAATCTCTATAAAAATATAGGATATAATTCCCTATAAAAATATAGATTTTCTCCGAATCATGAAAATTAATTTTGGAAATTATCTCTCTTTTTCTTTGAAAGTCCCCAACAGTGTGTGTGTGTGTGTGTGCGTGAGCGTATGTGTATTTGTATATGCATGTGTATGTGAATGTATATGTGTATACATGTATATATATGACATGAAGTTGTGTATATTGTCATTGGTCTGTTGATAGATTGTACTAAAACAAGAAATATGTTGTTTCGCTAATGTGTTTAAATTGTGTCCACTTCCTCCTCCTCCTCCCCCTCCTCCTCTTACTACTACTACTACTACTACTACTACTACTACTACTACTACTACTACTACTACTACTACTAATAATAATTTGGTATAAAAAGACGGGCTGCAGCAAATATTCTGCTTAATACCACATATTTGCTTGTCAGTTATTTTACCTTAATCAGTTGAGCATGTCCCTTGGTGGCTGGCGATATGTGCATCTCTAATCATGAGCAGAAGTAGTGGGGGAGCATCATAGCCATGTGTTGAGAGGAATTCTTTGGGGTTAGAATAATTTTTGGGGGAGGGGACTAGTCGACGATATCGACAACAATGCTTCACTGGTATTAAATTTATCGACTAATAGTGGGGAGTTTCACCGTAAGGTAACCAAAGAAACCTCACGCACTTTGGGTCCCTTAATACTAACGGCTCCTCAGGAAGGCACCCTCTCTTCTCCCTTCCATCTGACATACATGCTCATTTCATGCGGGCCGTTCTTGTCACGTTCCCTCACCTTCCAACGAACCTACTGGGTGACAATACCTCCCTCTATAGTTTCACTTTCCTTTTCAGGTGGAACCTGGAAAAGTCAATGAGGCATAGGCCAAAGAGGCAGGTACCCGTCTTCATCGCTTTCAATCGCGTCCACCACACAACCTCTTTTGCCATAGCCACCAGACAGAGAAAAATCGCCCTCGCTTCCCGACCAAGGGAAGGAGGCAGGGCGATCTTCACAATGGACTCGGACGATAACCTGATCCGTCCAACATAATAATAATAATAATAATAATAATAATAATAATAATAATAATAATAGCAATACTACTACTACTACTACTACTACTACTACTACTACTACTACTACTACTACAACTACTACTACTACTACTACTACTACTACTACTACTACTACTACTACTACTACTACTACTAATAATAATAATCCAAATTTTCTCTTCTTTCTTTCTCCGTAGCCGGTTCTTCTTATTGTTTTCCTCTTCAACATTACTTTTACTTTACTTTCACAATATTAAGTTCTTATTTAATACAACCGAATCTCAGAAGCGGAATGAGTCTAGACTAAATGTCTAGAAGTATTTCATTCCGACTCTTAAACTAAACGATGGAGTTCAAACTCTTTCGAGTTTCATTCTACCTTTCATCTTTCTGGAGTCTATAGAAATATTCCCTCGAGAACAAGGGTCGTTTCTCCCAAATACATACCATATATCATATCCCCTCGCCGTGCAATCTCTTGCCTTGTAAGAAGTATAGAAATCAATACTGTTGAGCGCATTTCGGCTTGTTTGTTTCTTCTGTAGGTAGAATATGTAAAAACAGTAAAGTTGGTTGAATATCGATTAGACTTGGGAAAACTGAATTATTATATCTCGTCCGAAATATGTGTTTTAGACTTCAGTCAGTTATTCGATAAGCACACACACACACACACACACACACACACACACACACACACACACACACACACACACACACACACACACACACACACACACAAACACAGACACACACACACACACACATGCATACGTAGATGCCGATATATATATATATATATATATATATATATATATATATATTAATATTTGTATATATATATATATATATATATATATATATATATATATATTTATATTTGTATATGTATGTATATCAGTATGTTTAAATGTATGGAGACATCAATATTGTATGCATTTATTTTATATGCATTGTATATAATTACACTGTACTTATACATCTGTGTATGCATATATGTTGGCACATAAGCATATGTATACCTAGCAATCTGTCTCTCAATCTATCAATCTGTCTGTCTTCCCATACGCACACGTACATACCTAAGTATTTTTATAAATATATATGTTATATATCTGGAAAATATATACATTTACACGTAAATAGACATACATACATTCATGTGTATATATATATATATATATATATATATATATATATATACATACGTGTGTGTGTGTCTGTGTATATCTATATATACGCGTATGTGTACACACACAGATACACGCATATATATGTGTATGCGTGTGTGTGTGTGTGTGTGTGTGTGTGTGTGTGTATGTGTGTGTGTGTGTGTGTGTGTGTGTGTGTGTAACTGGAAACTTTCAAGAAAGGAGGGCGGACAAATTTATTGAACTCAGAATTTATAAAGATAGCTTTTTTCTTATTTTTGCGTTGGCAGTGGAGGAGACGGAACATTCCTCAGAAACAACGGTTGAGAAGGTTTATCCTAGCTATGTTATATGCCTATAGGTGATGCATGGGTTGAAACCCCTGAGATAGAAGAGTTACACTTTAGGTGCAAAAATACGGCATGGTGTTATATGTAGTGTGCTGTTCAGAGGAAGAGACATAGAACAACGAGTTATAATAGGTATATATACATACATATATACATACACACACACACACACACACATATATATGATATATATGTATGCATGTATGTATGTATGTATTTATGTATGTATGCAATTATATATGTAAACATATGTGTGCGTGAGTGTATGAGGGTATGTGTGTGCAGACATATATGTATACGTATGCATACATTGATACACATAGACACGCGCGTGTGCGCGCACACACATACATATAAAGTGAAGGGAAACAAGAGTAGAGATAGGTGAAAGAGAACGTGAGTGGGAGATTTTTCAGTTATTACTATTTAGAATCCCAACAATTCCATTTTATTAAAAATTGAATTCATACAACATTGTTTATGTTACAAACACTTTCTCTTGTGTCACCCTTTTTTAACAAATAGAACAGAAAATGTGGAATTTTAAACCGAGCTACGCTATTCAAAGTGCTCTGTCAACCTCATGTGAATTTAAACTCATAGCACCCATCTAACAACACAGTTGTAAAAGTAATACAGCTATCTGACGTCTTAGATCAGTAACCTGGTCTTACCATTTATTAAATACTAGCTGTCCACGTGCCATAAATAATGACGGCGAATTGCAATATTTTTTTATACAAATAGGGTACAAAATAAGGTACATAATAATCACACATACAAACATTTACATAAGTCCCTTGTACACGCACACACATATATACATACATATACTCACACAGAGTTGCAACGCTGATTTTTTTAACCCCTTCCTTTCTTTCATTGCTATTACTTTCTGTCACATCATCTCAGTCAGGGCTATTACTCTCACTCCATCTCCTTCACTGAATTACGATTTTCTCTCCTCCTCCGCATCCGGCGTCTTTCTGGACAAATACATACATACATACATACATACATACATACATATATATATATATATATATATATATATATATATATATATATATATATATATATATATATATATATATATATATATATATATATGTATATATATATATATATGTATATATATATATACAAATATATAAAAACACCACTCTCATTATTATATTAAGAGACATTAATTATATTATTAATGACTATATTGTTAATGACGTAGGCTTAACCTATGAACATTTGGCTGTATGACACAGTAGATACGAAAGTCAGGGATTTTGAAATATCTAAATGACGTTTTACACAACCCGCGTTCTTGCTGTTGATTTCATGCCAGCCTTGTACTAGTTGATCTGACATATGATGAAACATGTTTCAGCATTGGCCATTCCGTCATTTTGTATATCAAAATTGACCAGCGTATCATTCCTTATTTGAAATTATATGTATGTATGTATGTATGTATGTATGTATGTATGTATGTATGTATGTATGTATGTATGTATGTATGCATATATGTATGTGTGTATATGTATTTGTGTGTGTGTGTGTATATATACATACCTATATATATATATATATATATATATATATATATATGTATGCATGTATGTATGTATGTATGTATATTTGTAGAGTGTAATAGGAGCGAGAATCAATAGCTAATTCCTGGATTATTGCGGGTAAATTCTTTTACGGAAGTTAATATACATCAGCAAATAATTCGTAAATTCTTGGCTACGGTGTACTAACTATTCACGGTTCGGTTGAAGTAGTCACTATATAGTTCTATCCAATGTTATATCTCAGTCGCACAACACATAGAAATCGAACCTAAACAATTGTATCCGTTACTAAGCAACAGGAACGTGATCGACTCGAATATTGCTGACGTCAGCAAAACAGTAAACATTCATATTTGTGGAGGAACAGGATTTTTTTCTTTGGCGCGTTTTCTTCTGATAAGATCATCAACTATACATTTAGCTCATTTTAGCCTCTAGAGCAGAAAGCAGAGAAACAACCCATAGTACAGCTTCTGTGAGACAGTAGCAGTACACGACGATGACGACGGCGGTGGTGATACAGCCTAACCAGCTAGCTTCAGGAAACATACGGCGTGCTCTACTCGTACACCTGAGCCAAAAACGTCTCATACAAACTTTGAACTATTCAGTTTGTTGCATATACCTGTTCTTAGAGACGACATCCCATGTTTTATAATTAAATAAATAAATTATAAAATAAATAGT
>NC_142938.1:66999008-67014008 GCF_046866305.1 Octopus bimaculoides | reverse complement strand
ACGTTGCTCCAGTCCATTCACCTGGCGAAAATGTGTTGTACCTGTATTGCAAAGGGCCGACCTTGTCACACTGTGTGTTATGCCGAATCTCCCCGAGAACTACGTTAGGGGTACACGTGTCTGTGGATTGCTCAGTCACTTGCACGTTAATTTCACGAGCAAGCTGTTCCGTTGATCGTATTAGCTGGGTCCCTCGTCGTCGTAACCAACGAAGTGCTCCTTTTATATATGTATGTATATATGTATATATATACATATATATATATATATATATATATATATATATATGCGTGCATATAGTGTAGATATTGTAGTTGTACAGATACACCCACATACTCAACCACAGACGCAAACACACACATACACCTTCCCGCACATATGCACAAGATTATTTAAATTTCATGTTGATACAAGCGGAAGCATAGCTGCGTGGTCAAGAAGTTCGTTTCGCAACCATGCAGTTCTGTTTTCAGTTCCGTTGCACTGCATTTTAGACAAGTGACAACTGCTACAATTCTGGACCGACTCATGCAATGCCTCGCGAGTGAATTTGGTTAATGGAAGTTGCGTTGAATCCTGTTACATGTGTGCGTGTGTGTTTCTCTCTCTGTATATGTGTGTGTGTGTGTGTGTGTAAATCGGTGGTTTTCTTCAAAACTGCTGGAAAACTCGTGTTGGCTTGTCTACGTCACCGTAACGGAGTAGTTTGGCCTGGCTGTTGTCCAATGAATAAAATAAGCAAAAGATAAAAGAGAAGAGATAAGAGAGAGTAATAGAATTCGATGCTAATGGCAGGTCGATATTACTGTAGATTTATTGGTTTAAACGCTCATTTTAATTCTGTTCACAACTTTTAAGAGTGCCGAATCTTATGGGGGCTAAAAGCACTACTTCTGTTGCTGGTAAGTAGTATAGAAGCTGAGGTATACGTTTAGGGGTTCTATTGAAGTGTAGTTCGGCAGTGAGTTGTGCATTATATAGGTCAAAGGCGATGGTAAAAACATATACACATACGCAAGCACACGCGTGCGCGCGAAGGCATTATACACAGGCACATATATGGGTATATGTGTCCGTGTATGTCTATACACATATACATACACACACACACACACACACACACACACACACACACACACACACACACACACACACACACACACACATATATATATATATATATATGTATGTATGTATTACTCAAAACAATTTATAGGCGCAGACGAAAATTTACGCACATTTATACGCATGTATGCATATGCGTATACGTTTATATATATATACGTATATATATATGCATCTATCTATCATTCCATCCATCCATCCATCCATCCATCCATCCATCTATACATACATGCATACATACATAGATGCACACCCACACATGTATGTACATATATGTATACATATATATATATATATATATATATATATATATATATATATATATATATATGTACATATAAACATATATATATATATTTATATTTATATATATATATATAGATATATGCATATATACATTTGTATATATATAATTATATGAAACGCCTACATATCTATGCACCAAAAGTCAATATGCAGTGTTTCTCTCATGGTAATTACCGCTGTGTAATACGTTCTAACAGAGCATCCTATTTTAAGTGGCGATAAACATTTCCTTTGGCTGAGTGGTACGAACTTTGCTTCTCAGCCACATGGATCCAGTGCATCTCGGGCAAGTGTCTTCTACTATTGCCTAGGGCCAACCAAAGCCTTGTGAGTGGATTTCGTAGACGGAAACTGAAAGAAGCCAGTCGTATATATATATATATATATATATATATATGTGTGTGTGTGTGTGTGTGTGTGTGTGTGTGTGTGCATGTGTGTGTGTATGTGTGTGTCTGTGTGTATCTGTGTTTGTCTCCCTACCATCGCTTGACAACAGCTGTTGATGTGCTTACGTCTCTGTAACATAGCGGTTCGACAAAAGAACAGATAGAATAAGGACTAGGCTTACAAAGAATAAGTCCTGGGGTCGATTTGCTCATCTAAAGGTGATGCACCAGCATTGTCGCAGTCAAATATCTGAAACAAGTAAAAGAATAAAAGGCTATGTACACATTACGTGACATATACACGCTAACATAGAGATAAAGTAAGAAACGTCTACAAGGATGTATATATATATATATATATGTATATATATATATATATATATATATATATATATATATATATATATATATATATATATATGTATATATATATATATATATATGTATATATATATATATATATATATATATATATATATATATATATATATATATATATATATATATATATATATATATATATATATATATGTATATATATATATACATATATATATGGATGTACGGACATGTGTTTTTGAGTGTTTTTAACTACTGGGTGTGTTTAATGTCAAATCTGCTTTTTCGCTAGAAGAAAAGTTATATCGTTAGAAAGATGATTAATTAGGCTCGACATTAAGATTGTAGATATTTAGTAATGTCTCGCTGCAGATTTTCACATACAGATATACACACAGACACACAGACCCACAGACATATAGACGAACACACACACGCACACACACACACACACACAAACATACAGAGAGAAACATATGCAAAATACACACAAGCATGCCCACTCTACCATCTCATCGAAATCATGCATATTGAAATCGTGTATATATATATATATATATATATATATATAAACATAAATGTATGTATGCACGCATGTATACACATACGTACACATACATATGTGCAATCATGCCTATGTACGTACATGCATACATATGTATGTGCACACATGCATCATACATACATACATTCATATATATATATATATATATATATATATATATATATATATATATATATATATATATATATATATATATATATATATAACAGTGAGTAATAATTACAAACAAGCATGCAGCGTGTGATTTGTTATTTTAATTCGAAGAAAACTTAATAACTAGTATGATATTTAAAAGTGATTTGCTACAAAAACATTAATGATTTCAACAGACAAATGTGAGATAAGAGTAAATAAATATCTGAACTAATTACACCTTTGGTCAAAATAATGTAATTAATTGAAAGTTCGCGACGTTCAAACTGTGCCTAGTAAATGCACCGTGAAGTGCATTCACCGAAAAGTCGCCGGAGTGTTTCAGGCGTAAAGTACAAATACAATTCACTATAAGGTGTCATTGGTTGTGGATCTCCGTCGTTTGGTGTGGAGGATTCAGCTGTTCAATCACTGAATTAGTTGCTGCTGAATCTCGAGTCTCGGCAGTATTAGCGTTCCTCAGGATCAATGAATTACAGGTGCAGTGCATCTGGTTGGCTTCTATACGGATTCCTGTCCACGCTATTTCACTCCCAAGTCGTGGGTCTGCCCATGGCTATGGTAGTGCCTGCATAGTGCTTGATGCGTACAACACAAACCTTTTACAAAAGTGTTACAACACATTTGATGATGTGTCCTCGCATGACATTATTGCCCGAGGTTACCTTGTTCTTTTCTGTAGGCTTTTCTTTCTATGGATAAACCTAATCTGTTTCCCCTTTTACATTATGACATTTCTGTGATACATGATCCCTATTGATCGGCTTCCTTTTTTTTTTCTTTTCACGATCCGATCCCTTTTGATCGAAATTCTACCCCACCCTTTTTTATTTCCTTCCCCAAAAGAAAAGCTCTACTTTGTATTTTGTCCCCATGTGTTGTTAATAAAGAAACATATGTATCTATCTATCTATCTATCTATCTATCTATCTATCTATGTATCTATCTATCTATCTATCTATCTACCTATCTATCTATCTATCTATCTATCTATCTATCTATCTATCTATCTATCTATCTATCTATCTATCTATGTATCTATCTATCTATCTATCTATCTATCTATCTATCTATCTATCTATCTATTCCATCAATATATCTATCTATCTATCTTCTCTCTTAATATACATATGTGTACGCGCGCGCACGCACATGCACACACATACCCACACATACACATACACACACACACACATCTTAAAGTGATGTTAGCGCGCGTTAAGCATTTGTACACCAAATATTTACAAAAGAATAAGGGGCATGTTGCTGCAGGAAACCTCAACACTCGCCACGTGAAGATAGTTTCCATAATGATGATGATGATGATGATGATTAATAGCTTCTGTTATATGCTACTGATGAGGAGCATTGCATGGATAGGTTAAAAAATGTGCAGCTAGAAAAGTTATATAGAAATCGACCGCGAAAATAAAAGGAGGCGTAAAATATCCAAAACTTTATACGGTCCTTAGAATTGGAATGTTTCATAAGACCAGTAACAGAACGCTGAAGATCCTGGATTAACCTAATTACCAAAAGTACAAATATGTGTGCGTGTTCAAATGTCATTTTCTAGCCTAGAGGCGCCACTCGCTTCCATCTTTGAAGAAATTTGTTAGGTCAGCATCGCTCTCTCCACTCTCACTATCATTTCCTGTAAATGTCAATGAGGAGTTGAGAATGCTTGTGAGGAAAGCATTTTTTTTCTTTGTCACATCACTAACATTCACCACACAATCTCTATGAGTGATAGATTAAAACTGTCAGACTTCCTTAATCAAAGTAAGGCAGCGGCTGATCTTCGCGATGAATCTGTCCCAGACACGACACCATTTGTCCAAGGAAAAAGACAGAGACTGATACTGACAGCCAGACAGATGATGAAATCGATAGAGGAAAAGGGAAAGAGAAAGAAAGAGAGAGAGAGAGGGAGAGAGGGAGAGAGAGGCCGAGTGAGAAGGAATGGTTAGAGAGAGAGAGGGAGAGAGAGGCCGAGTGAGAAGGAATGGTTAGAGAGAGAGAGGGAGAGAGAGGCCGAGTGAGAAGGAATGGTTAGAGAGAGAGAGGGAGAGAGAGGCCGAGTGAGAAGGAATGGTTAGAGAGAGAGAGAGAGGGAGAGAGAGGCCGAGTGAGAAGGAATGGTTAGAGAGAGAGAGGGAGAGAGAGGCCGAGTGAGAAGGAATGGTTAGAGAGAGAGAGGGAGAGAGAGGCCGAGTGAGAAGGAATGGTTAGAGAGAGAGAGGGAGAGAGAGGCCGAGTGAGAAGGAATGGTTAGAGAGAGAGAGGGAGAGAGAGGCCGAGTGAGAAGGAATGGTTAGAGAGAGAGAGGGAGAGAGAGGCCGAGTGAGAAGGAATGGTTAGAGAGAGAGAGAGGGAGAGAGAGGCCGAGTGAGAAGGAATGGTTAGAGAGAGAGAGGGTGAGAGAGGCCGAGTGAGAAGGAATGGTTAGAGAGAGAGAGGGAGAGAGAGGCCGAGTGAGAAGGAATGGTTAGAGAGAGAGAGGGAGAGAGAGGCCGAGTGAGAAGGAATGGTTAGAGAGAGAGAGGGAGAGAGAGGCCGAGTGAGAAGGAATGGTTAGAGAGAGAGAGGGAGAGAGAGGGCGAGTGAGAAGGAATGGTTAGAGAGAGAGAGGGAGAGAGAGGCCGAGTGAGAAGGAATGGTTAGAGAGAGAGAGAGGGAGAGAGAGGCCGAGTGAGAAGGAATGGTTAGAGAGAGAGAGAGGGAGAGAGAGGCCGAGTGAGAAGGAATGGTTAGAGGGAGAGAGGGAGAGAGAGGCCGAGTGAGAAGGAATGGTTAGAGAGAGAGAGGGAGAGAGAGGCCGAGTGAGAAGGAATGGTTAGAGAGAGAGAGGGAGAGAGAGGGCGAGTGAGAAGGAATGGTTAGAGAGAGAGAGGGAGAGAGAGGCCGAGTGAGAAGGAATGGTTAGAGAGAGAGAGAGGGAGAGAGAGGCCGAGTGAGAAGGAATGGTTAGAGAGAGAGAGGGAGAGAGAGGCCGAGTGAGAAGGAATGGTTAGAGAGAGAGAGAGGGAGAGAGAGGCCGAGTGAGAAGGAATGGTTAGAGAGAGAGAGGGAGAGAGAGGCCGAGTGAGAAGGAATGTTAGAGAGAGAGAGGGAGAGAGAGGCCGAGTGAGAAGGAATGGTTAGAGAGAGAGAAAGAGCTGTAGTGGAAAATGAAAAGGCAGGAGTAGGAAATATGCCATACAGCATGTGGTCTTTGCATGCTTAATGTCGGAGTTTCATGCAACAGATGTAGGCAACATTAAATTGTCACAGTCTGGTTTAAGATACATCTTGATCAATAAATTCAATAAGGCCCAAAACAAAAGGTACTTAGTGACTTTGTAATATGCTACCGAATAAAATACTTATTAACCAACATATATACGTTTACAAAATGTTGACTATTCCAAGCTTTTCGAAATTTTTTTTTGTTGCTAATTTGAAGGAGATTTTTGTTAAAGCTTCTCGCGGGGAATAATTCGCGTTAAAAAACAATTTTAAATATGTGATTAATGAAAACTAATTGATGTGTTAGCGGATCGGTTTTATCATGACGTTGAACAATCTTAAAAAATAAAAATAATATGTAAGATTTATGAGTGCTTTAATGAATATCATACAAGCCTTAGAGAATACATGAACTGAAAAAAAAGCAGTATATTTATTTAAAAAAGTAGTAGTTGCTTTAAATGTTGCACAATAAAATGTATACCAGCGGTAATATTTTTGTTCGCAGTTTTGTTCATGCTACGTTAAATGACCACGAAATTTTAAACTCACATTTACAGTTCTATTTCCCATCAACAGATACAGCAGATTTACCAAGAAAATTCTGGAATCCTGAGCATTTAAACGGGCTTATGTATCTCATTTCAGTTTCACTGTAGCATGAGGCTCGAAGATGTACTTCGAAATTTGAGTCATGCTTGCAAATCACTTCATTTGCAACTGCAATTGGTACATCCCATTCATCAGTCAATTGGAAAGTCTGTGAGACCATCAATTGCCTCCAACTTTTATCCCGTTTCCTTTGAAGCAATGCATATCTGCCATTTGCTCCAAACAGTGGTGAAATACAACCACCTGATAACGACCATACACTAAATAATTCAGGAGAAAATTGTTTTTTCATGTAGAAAAGACCTCTGCTGCTTTTGTACCAATTCGGAACATATCACATGTACAAAATTGGAACAAATCAAATGTCACCTAATGCGGACATTTGATGATTTTTCCCGACCATTCATATAAAAGATGGACTGCTCCAATCAAAATCAAGTGTATTACGTATAATAAAAAACGTATAAGCTCTCAAAATACATCTATGTGATGTTCGTGTCTTATGCATTATATCTTTATTTTTCCATAGTATCCAATTCCAGACTGAATATCGGTGAATGAATGGAGTCCAATAAGCGCTGACGCTACATCAAAGCCATGCTGAATACAAAAGAATTTGCTATCAAGAGTGCAAATTTTATCATTACAATTATTGCAGAAGAGAAGTGATTTAAACTTCTGCGAACATCGCCTTCAGATAATGAGTAGATCAGTGTCACCCAATATATAGTGATGCTATTATAGATAAGTTGAACTTCAATAGCGTTTACTGATGTAGATTCTTCAGAGCATATTTTGTATGCACGAGTTTTCACTATTTCATGACTACAATACAGTAAAAGAATTGCTTTAAACTTTTATGGCTCTCTGAATGTTCATAAAACTCTCAGCTGAAACTCTCAAGCATGAAAAAAGTACTCAACAAATTACTCTTTATTCTCGCCTGCACTCAAGAACTGCAGGACTGGTTGCTTCTGGTTTATGCCATTTGATGACGTGTATATCTGTGGAAGTATGACGATTTTTCTCTCCCTCCTTGATGTTTATGTTGCACATGTCAAGAAATGGACCTTGCCCTTGTCTGTCAGTTATTTTCAATACATTCTGTGAAAAGAAAACTTGCTAGAAGATAGGAGATAGAAGAGTGAAATTTGTAACGAGATCATTCACTTGTCGATCATCCAAAGCGTTTTTGTAACTATTAAATAAACAACATACTTTTCTGTTGCAGATACAATATGGGATATAAATGGGGTACATTGTTTTTATGACAAAAATCAGTGGTAAGGAGCAAAAGCAGTAGACCGTGAGGTGTTGAAGCTATATGTTCTAAAATGTAGCGGTAAAACTAACCAACTAATCATGCAAAGTTTCCCATCTGTCTCCAATGTCATCGTCTTTCTTTAAACTTATGTAATTAGCTTTTTTGCCCCTACATTATTGCTGGGTAATTCTGACACTTAGTTGGGTCGAGGGAAACGACGCTTTCCTGCTGACGTTTTCCTTTACGAAAGGATCTCGTTTCATTTTATCAGAAGCAACAGCATACATCCATACACAATCAGTCTAATCAGTATAAGGGATTACATATGCTATATATCGAACATTAGTTCTCATCAAGTCCAATCTTACTGTGGCCTATTTTCTTTTCTACCATTATTTCGTTCCACTTATATTAGAATGACATGACAGATAATACATTCTTCTGGGAACATTTGACATTTTCTTCATTCTCTTTTTCCCACTCCTTGACACCAATCGCATCCTATGATGTATTTGCAGTTCTCTTATACCTTGTCGCTAATCTTTTCTACAATAGGCACAAGACCTAAAATTTTGGAGGAGTTGGCTAGTCGATTTCATCAACCCCCAAAATTCGTCTCCTACTTATTTTATCGTTCCCGAAGAATGAAAGGCAATGTCGGTCTCGGTGGAATTTGAAATTAGAACATAAAAACAGATGAAATGCCGCTAAGCATTTGTCCGGTTTGCAAACGATTCTACCTTGTTCATAATATAGCTGTCTCACACCTGTTCCGTCACCAACATAATATAGCTGTCTCGCACCTGTCCTGTCACCTACATAATAAACACTTATATAAGTAACATTGCAAAGAGATATTATAAAGAAGGCATTGAACTACTTGTCAAACTATGTTTCTCTCAAGAGAAAGGTGAGAATCCAGTAAATGTAATCCACGGTTAGATATAAACATATATATTTATATATGAAAAGATAATCATAATTTTTGGTAAAAATTATTTATTTAACACTTTCATATTTTCTGAGAGATTAATCATGAAAATTCATACCTTTCATGCATAAAATACAGAGAGACAATCGATATTATACATTTACTGAAGGCTTACAAATGTTTTATGGATTAACCGTATTAATCGATTGATCCATGGATCTATCGATTAATACGATTGAACTATGGAAGAAAAACCCTCCAATACATATCCAAAACATTTGTAAACCACCTTTGTTGTTGTTGGCACTCCGTCGCTTACGACGTCGAGGGTTCCAGTTGATCCGATCAACGGAACAGCCTGCTCGTGAAATTAACGTGCAAGTGGCTGAGCACTCCACAGACACGTGTACCCTTAACGTAGTTTTCGGGGATATTCAGCGTGACACAGTGTGACAAGGCTGACCCTTTGAATTACAGGCACAACAGAAACAAGAAGTAAGAGTGAGAGAAAGTTGTGGTGGAAGAGTACAGCAGGATTCACCACCATCCCCTGCCGGAGCCTCGTGGGGCTTTAGGTGTTTTCGCTCAATAACGGACGTGTGTATAGATTTCCATGACACGTAATCAAAGGATCTAAATATGACAGGGAAAAAAACACCCCGAAATTATTTGCTGTTGTTGGAGTGATGTGTCATGCAATAACCAAGTTAATGACTATCCCATAACATTCTAGAATTACAATTAAAATAATGTTTAAACTGTTGTCCCAATTGTAAAACAAAAAAAAAAACAAGAGATAGGCGTGGCTGTGTGGTAAGCAGCTTGCTTCCCAACCACACAGTTCCGATTTCCCTGTCACTACGTGATACTTGAGCAAGTGTATCGTGCTGTAGCATCAAAACGACCACATAAGTGCATCACGTAAACGGAAACTGAACGTAGCCCTACACACACACATACACACACACACACACACACACACACACACACGTCGATTAGAGGCTGTGTTAACCTCATAAACGGATGGTTTCATCCAAGGAAATACTGGTTCAATACCCTGTATTTTGGGGGGAATTAATATATAAAAACAAATAGTTTATAGCCATATAAAAGAAGAAAAAGAAAATGGAGATTAGGAATTTAATAATTGTTTATTATTAACAGCAAATTAACCATCAACGCTTACAGCTGTTTCAATTGATATAGCCCTAAAAGATGATGACTAATTTGCTGTTAATTATAAACAATGATTAACTTCCCAATCTCCATTTTCTTTCTCTTCTTATACATACTCGTTTAAACTTTTACCTGTTTCAGTCATTTGACTGCGGCCATGCTGGAGCACCGCCTTTAGTCGAGCAAATCGACCCCAGGACGTATTCTTTGTAAGCCTAGTACTTAGTCTATCGGTCTCTTTTGCCGAACCGCTAAGTTACGGGGACGTAAATACACCAGCAACGGTTGTCAAGCGATATTGGGGTGACAAACACAGACACACAATCACGCACACATACACACACACATATATATATACATACATACGATGGGCTTCTTTTAAGTTTCCGTCTACCAAATCCACTCACACGGCTTTGGTCGGCCCGAGGCTATAGTAGAAGACACTTGCCCAAGTTACTACGCAGTGGGACTGAACCCGGAACCATGTGGTTCGTAAGCAAGCTACTTATCCACTACTGCGCCTATATATATATATATATATATATATAATAAGGATAAGATCGATAAAATATTGATCTTATCAAGTGGCCAACATAGGAATAAAAACCTTCAAAGGTAATAATTATTTAAAATTATAATACAGGGTATCTAAGAGATACCGCCACGCTGAAAAATAGCAGTCAAATTCTGACTCTAAAACCACAATAAATGTCCACATAGTACAAAGAGCGAAGACGAAGACAAAATAAACCAGTAAAAATAAGATAATTCCAGATCCTGGACTTCTGGCTTTGCATAAATAATGCTTTGCCTTCATCGGTGGAATATACTCAAGTACATGAATACAAATATATGTATATAAACAGTATACTTACATATACGGACGTATACACACATGTATATGCACGTATGTACACGACTAGCTTAAATAGCCTGCCTAAAAACTCCTTGTGCGATACGGACAGAATATCAGCGCAGTAAATACACTGACAAAACTAATTTATATAAATAAGGATAAGATCGATATTTAAAATATTGATCTTATCAAGTGGCCAGCATGGGAATAAAAACCATCAAAGGTAATATGTGGTTTTAGAGTCAGAATTTGACTGCTATTTTTCAGCGTGGCGGTATCTCTTAGATACCCTGTATTATAATTTTAAATAATTATTACCTTTGATGGTTTTTATTCCCATGCTGGCCACTTGATAAGGTCAAAATTTTAAATATCGATCTTATCCTTATTTATATAAATTAGTTTTGTCAGTGTATTTACTGCGCTGATATTCTGTCCGTATCGCACAAGGAGTTTTTAGGCAGGCTATTTAAGCTAGTCGTGTACATACGTGCATATACATGTGTGTATACGTCCGTATATGTAAGTATACTGTTTATATACATATATTTGTATTCATGTACTTGAGTATATTCCACCGATGAAGGCAAAGCATTATTTATGCAAAGCCAGAAATCCAGGATCTGGAATTATCTTGTTATTTTTACTGGTTTATTTTGTCTTCGTCTTCGCTCCTTGTACTATGTGGACATTTATTGTGGTTTTAGAATCAGAATTTGACTGCTATTTTTCAGCGTGGCGGTATCTCTTAGATACCCTATATTATAATTTTAAATAATTTTAATTTATATATATATATATATATATATATATATATATATATATATATATATATATATATATATATATATATATATATATATATATATATATATGTATGTGTATGTGTGTGCGTATCTGTGTGTGTGTGAGTGTTTGTGTGTGTGTGTACCTGTGTTTGTCCTCGAACACTTTGACAACCAGCATTGGTATGTTTACATTCCCGTAACATAGCGGTTCGGCAAAGGATAACAATTAGAATAAGCACAAAGTTTCATAAAAATACCAGATCTCTCTTCGTTCGCCTAATTTATTTCCAGACGGTGACCCAGCATAGGCGGAATTTAATGGCTGAACAAGTAGAAAGTAAAAAAAATCTAAAACGGTCCGTCTGTTTTCCTTGCGCTTAAGCATTCATGTCTTGACTGTAAAGTGAATAGACTTGTGTTACGAATTAAATCAACAATTATAGCTCTTAACCTCATTTTATGTCAGACATCTCTCCTGAAGTTGACTTTTCTTGTCTCTTTCACTATTTCTAAAATGAAAGCCACCTTAGTACACTGAGTACATCCAGCTTGCTGATATATTGTTAACAGAATTGAATTAAGAGTATCTTGAAACAAGCTTTATAAATATAATTTCTAGTTATTGTTATTATAAAGAACAATAGTATGATTTTAGCTAGCGATTATTTGACTTGTTAACATAACTGTCTTTGTGTCTTTCTCTCCTTCATTCTCTCCATTCGTCATTCCATACTTTCTTAAATGGCTTATTTGTCAGCGTATTGTAAAAATCTGTTCATAATATAGTCATAGATATTTTGTTGCACTAATATATTAATGCATTAATGTTCTATAAAGATTTAAAGTTTGTAAGTATGAATAGGTACAGCAGTTATATTAATTGTTCGTAATTGTATATAGAGGCTCATGTGCATAATACCTTCATACATGCATCGATAATCACAGCTCCATGCATGCATACATCATGTGCATAGCCAACACACAAAGTCGCATATACAGTATGCTTTTTGTCGCTTCGATGAACGCATACAAACGAGAAAATCGGAATGACGAGAAAGTGAACACCCGAGGTCAGAAAGACATTCTATAACATATACTGTGTAATTGCTTTTCAGTTATACGCTCAGACATATGTGTATAATATACAACATTTCATAATATAATAATATAATATAATTTATAATATAAAATAAAAGATATAACATAATGATATAAGATATATTATATGAGGCGTTTACTAACAGAACATCGTAAGAGTCACAATTTAAAAACCGAGAAAAACACGAAGTTACGCGACTTTCAGAATGCGATGTCTCGGCAAGGGATGAAGTTAGGAAGCTGGTTTTGGTCTAAAAATGACTGTGAGATAATAGAGCCTATTCTCGTTATGATGGTAATGGGAATATTAGAAAATGAACCATAATACATCGCAAAACGATACAGGGACCACAACAGAGTTATTGATTGAGCATATGTGCTTACGATGGTGTTTTACTAAACTCTCTGGTCCGAGGTTGGGTGAGCGAGTGTCGTGTCAATAGCGTCTAAGTACAATTGTTTTTCGACCTTATTGCAAGTCTCCCAACTTCTTCGGATTCTAGACGTTGAGACAAATAAAATTATATACTAACCTCGAAAATGGCCGGAATGGCGGTTCCGACATTCTGTTACTAAACGCTTCATATGATATAGTATAATATAATATACTAGTATATATATATATATTTATATATATATATATATATATATGGGAGAATATACAAAAAATAACAACAGACGAGGACAGGTGGTGTAAATAACAAAAGTATATATTAGTATGACGCTCGGGAATACGGAAAGTCTTTGACGTTTCGAGCTACGCTCTTCAACAGAAAGAATACGGAGACAAGGAGAAAAATACGGAGAAAAAAAATTGAATAGTGTTCAGTCAACGGTCAATCATAATAATGGCCGATCATAACAATGACTGACCGGAAGTTAGAAATTCTTATTTCAGGAGAGCTAAGAAAGGGGGAGATAACAAACGGTGATATATATATATATATATATATATATATATATATATATATATACAGTCTGTTAAAGTCTGTCATACCGGCCATGACGAAGGGAAATAGCCCTGAAACTCGAGTCGCCTTTATATATTTATATTTATATATTTATATATTTGATCCTTTATATTGAACACTCAATATTTCATCTACATTCAATACTTTCTTTCATGGTGCCATTTATTTTATTTTATTTTATATTGTATATTGTATATTATATTATATATTGTATATTCCATATTCTATACCCCACATTAGTTCTGCAGGAATATAAATAAAACATAAAAAACAGACAGTGTTGGAACTCTTTTAAACAAAATAATATATATATATATATATATATGTGTGTGTGTGTGTGTGTGTGTGTGTGTGTGTGTGTGTGTGTGTGTGTGTGTGTGCGTGCGCGCGCGCGTTTCTGTGTGCGTGTGTGTATGTATGTGTGCGTATGTATGTATATATATATATATAGTACGATATGATATTTATATTTTAGTTGAATCAGTTTCGTGGTGCTCTGAGCAGGGTCTCGATTATAAAATTTACGAGGATTTTGTGCAACCCCAACTGGCACTCAGACAAATAACAGAATAAGTCGACAAAAATTAAGACTATGGTACAGAGCATTCTTCTTTATATTTAGTCTTGTCGCTTCTTTATATTTTAATATATCATTATTTAACATATCATTTAGACTCAGTCTATTTTCCCATACATTTTGCTTATATTTATACTTTAAAAATTGAACCATATCTACTTAAACTATTTTCGGTATATTAAGTAGTTATTTTTCTTTTCAATAATAAGAACATTCCCGTGTATATATTTGATATAAACCTATGTATAGGTTGTGCCAGAAGTCACTGTTTTCTAAGGGAATCAAAATAAAGTTGATGAAATACATCAACATTCTATGACTGTATAACAGACATTAATTTTATCCATTTAAATTACCCATTTCATCGTTTCAGAAATATTTCATGTATCACACGTAACGTACTGAATGTATTTTATAAAAGTTGTAAAACACTGTGGTAATATTAGGTGGCCACAGCGCTCAAAATGTTATATGCTAAGACCAATCTACAACAAAAGCGAAATTTCCCAAATAAGTTTGGGCGAAACAAAGTATTTGTATGAAATTGTTATGTCTCAACGCTACTGCTATCTAGAACCTTCGAATGATCTCTACTCAACCGCTACACAACTGCTACTCAACT
>NC_142938.1:66991508-66996508 GCF_046866305.1 Octopus bimaculoides | reverse complement strand
TCTTTTCATTATTTATTCGTTTTGTTTTTTTTGTTTTTGCATTTAATCGATAATTTATATATATGTATATGTGTATGTGTGTGTGCGCGCGCGCGTATGATTAGTTGAAAATATATATATTAAAAAAAAAACAGATACGCTCTTTCGAAAACCCATGAAAACAAATTTAACTCCAGACTTTTCTTCAACTAACTCAGATATATGTGAAAGACATGATGAATCTCTGAAAGGGACGAAAGCATTAAATAAATAGTTTTATCCTACACTATTTCTAACAATATGTAATATATGTATCTATGTATGTATGTATGTACGTATGTATGTATGTATGCATGCGTATATATGTATGTGTGTATACATGTGCGCGCGTGTGTGTATGTAATTTTAGTTGCTAAACCTGAAGGAAATAGCAATGCTTATGATCCTTGCAAGCCCTCGTTGACCAATGAGCGTGATGCGAGTCATATTTCATTTGAATATGCGCAGATAAACACTCGCACTAAAGTGTTCTGGGCCGAAGTTCTGTGGAGAAAGCAGGGCATATTGTTTAGTATGGGACCAGGCGAGGGAAAGACGTAACGAGTGTGACGAGAGGTGGAAAGAGAACAGGGTTGTGGTTGTTTGAAGGACCGCGTTTTGAGACCAATCAAGTAGCAGAAATCATTATAATAATGAAGGAACAGACAGAAAGAGAATATACAGTGCGCCTCTAGCCTAGAAGCTTGGGCATTTCCGTTAGTGAGTGAATGCCAGTGAGTGGAGTGGTCCTATTCTAGATGATTTCAAGGATCTTTGTGTATGTGCTTTGGTCTGAAGTAAACATTAACACACTAATAGATTGCATTGCATAAATACATAAGTAAGAGAAAGGAAAAAGAATTTATATACATTTGATAGCAACACTACGATTTTCAAAGGACTTATTTTTTCAGAATGATTTCTACCATACGCACAAGATTACTTATTTTAAGGGTTGGAGAACATTTCATTGTATAGATTCCAGTTCATGATTGATACTTGTTTTATCAACGTTGGCTGGAAATTAAAGAAAAACGAAAAAATCGATGATGGCGATGTTTGAAATCAGAATATAAATCTATAATGGGTATATCTAAATATCAATAAATAGGTACAGGGACTAAAACGGAGAATAGATATAATCGATTATATCGACCTCAGTACTTTATTGTATTCCCTGTGCACACACAGACACAAGCTAACCTCGGTGGGTTTTGAACTCTGAACCTAAAGGGGTGTAAATATGGATAGGATTTTTCTTCGTCTCTTTTATAAGTTTCCCACTTTCCATGCCCGTTCAATAGTTAATAATATTTAACATAAACAGACGGCAAAAAATTTTGAGGATGAACTTTATTTCAATCTGCCTAGAATTTTGGAGTACGTTACAGAGAAATCTACTGGAAACTATTATAGTTACGCCTCTAAATCCCTTAAAAGTGAATAAGATTCACATTATCCAACTTTCATTTCCCTAAAATGAATGGAAGTTAGTAGCAAGTAAGAATAATCAATACGTAGCATGTATGATTTTGTTGCTGATCGATCAGGTGACGGAATATGTCTTCGCCGCACAAAATAATTTATGGGGATATAAAATTCAATCACTATTTACTACGGAGGTAATGTTTGTAGTAAAATGCTTGCTGTTCACATGACTAAATGTATTCTTCCTAATATGTGTTTATATGTACTGGTGTGTATGTGTAAAAGATGTTTCAAGAAGAGAGGGGTCTAAAAATAGTGAGAGAAAAGACGGCAATAACTTGACTCATAGATTATGTTATATTGGTTTTTTTTATTGCATTGTTCAGCGCAAATACTTTCTGTATAAAAGAAATTAGTTTCTATACATATTGAAAACTTTGAAGTTTGAATCGCCATTGATAATAGCAGGATTGTTATATTTGAAATTCTGTCTTTCCCCCCCCCCCCCCCCCCCCCCCCTTTGTTTTAGATTGTGGCGAGAATTGAAGAACAGACGTTAACCTGATAAAGAGGAGAATCTGCTAGCCGCTTGCAATTTATTGTTGAAAACAATCACCTTTTCTTACTAAATCACCAATTCAATTTAAGAAATAAATATCCCTAAATCTATTTCACGTGTCTCATGGAAATATACGGAATAGGCTTAGCAAAAGAAAACCGATATTTTGTAGTGACTGTAAATATGATTCCTTTCTATGTGACCAGATAAACAAAAACCAAGTAATACAAAGCTTAGTTCGATATCTATGCAAGAGATTCAACAGTATTAGATTTTAACAAAATCCGTAAGCACATATAGTATGTTTCTATTTTAGATGAAAGGACGTAGAAATATATAGATGGACACCTTAAACAATGCACAAGAGTTACCAAACAAGAATCTTGGTGATCAGACTCTTCAACGCATCATTTCTGCTCCTTCAGTTTTCTCTTGCTGCACAAACAAAATACCCATACTTTTTGCTGACTGAATGCTAAAGTAGTGGTTAAATATAATATATCTATAATGTTATAATATATATCTAGAGGTTAGATATAATCTAACCACTAGATATATATTATAACATTGGCACAAGGCTAGAAAATTTGGATGAGAGGATAGTCGATTAAATCGACTCTAGTACTTGATTGGTACTTTATTCTATCGACCGCAGTTGGATGTAAAGTAAAGCTGATTTCGATGAGTTTTGATTCCATAACATCGGCAATCTGAAACAATCCTGTGAGGCATTTTGATTCAGGTAATCCACCATTCTTTATGAACACTAAATAATTTTTATCATTTAGTTTATTTACCTTTCACTATCTGCATCGACATTGCCTTTCATTCCGCTTTGGTCGATTAAATACGTTCCAGTTATGCACTTGCGTCAATCCAACTTACTCCTTTCCTCTTCATTAACATTTATGATTTTTGTCCATACAAAATAGAAGCATATATCAATACAGTGTGAGGTATTCAATATTTTCCTTGTTACTCTTGAATCCGAATCCTATAAAGCTTTCCTGGGAGAAGGTAACTGACGGAGTATGTGTCATACAGTTCTGTATGTGTCAGTGAAATACTAGGTATAAATTTAATTTGCTATAATTCACTAACCATTATGAGACCTTGTGTCTATATTTGAAATCAATGCTAATGGATCCTCAAAATGACTGTAGAACAAGATGTATAGGTTCTGCAGAAAGACAAAGATATAAAATCATTATATTACTATGGGGATTGGTCTAAGGTAGCGAGAATTGTCAGAGCATTTCCCGTCTTCAAATTTTTCGATGACAAAAAAGTGGAACTCTCCTGACCCTGGATTTAAGATGTGCCGATGTTGCAGATATTGTTCTTTGAACTCGCTTGCTATGAGCCTTGTATACTTTCTCTGCATACTGTTTGATGGATAGGGGCACATCTCGGAACTTGCCAGGAGAGTTTAGGCGGTACAAATGTACGTTTGCGATTGAAACATGCTATGATAGATGTGATGTCATCTAGGCAGAAATATGTGGCTTTAATATTATGTACAAGAAAAAGTTGTGTTATTTACACGTTGAATTGATGTAGGATTTTAAGGCAGACAGAGGGTTTTTAGAAATATACGCATTCCCGCTTCCTGATTCTCCCAGAAATCGATGTATAAGGGCTGGATCTGCATATTGACTAACCGCTCACAAATGCTATATCCGGTTATGGAGAATAAATAAGAAGTTCTTCTTCTTCTGCCTACTACTAGCTTCCTAATTAAAACCGGTGGGTATTGGAGATTTTATAAATATATTCTGTCTCATTCATTACTTTATATAGGAGTAGTGCCTACGAATCTTAAGATATAGTCCAATATCTAAGACATTAGTTGTCGAATACGTGGAGATAAGTTGAAGCTGCAATCTTTGAATATTTCTATTATGTCTCTTCTATGGCCATTAATAGTGTATTAAACTGTCATTCTGTCATCCAGCTCTGTACAAATCTGTGTTGAAGTTTCTGTTCTGGCAGTGTTCAGCGAGGAACAATCACAATCGATCACCCACTTCAGCACAGTGGTAACTCCACATGGAAGCTTTGAGTGGAAGTTTTGAGCAGTGTGTCTCCTTCCTGAATGACCCAATAAGAATGGTCATTCCATAAGAATGACTTCTTGCGCGTTCTTCACTATTTCAGTATCGAGATGGTTCATGGGAGCAAATTGAGGCTTTCAGTGAGAGAATTTTCAGAATGCTGGGAATTCGCAGGCAACTATAATTCCTATGCACACAGGCACGCACGCGCGCGCGTATAAACGTATATGTAAATAAATATATGTAATGCATGTATGTATTTCTGTATGTATGTATGTATGTATGTATGTATGTATTTAATGTATTGCTGTGTCCATACATTCATACACATATATACAGGAATAGTATACATACGAATAAATCTGGACTGCTTTCTGAGATATTTACCCCAATTACCATCTGCTGCAGTGAAACCAAATTATAGTGATTGTACTCCAAATAAATAGACATTGAATTAACAAAGCGAAACAATACACAAATTTAATGTAACAAGTGAAATTCATAGAAAGTGACAGACAGATTACTCCCTCCTTCCTCCCCTCCCTCCCTCCCTCCCTCCCTCTCTCTTTCTCTCCCTCAATCTCTCACTATTTCTCTTTACCTTTTTCTCTCTTTTCTTTCCTTTTATTTTTTTTTCCTCGTCTTTTCATCTTTTCATGTTTGCCAATTTCACATCCTGATTAGTAAATTGTAGCTTGTTTACTAATAGCGTTCTGCAATTGTTAACACAGACAACCTGACATGCATATACGTATTTTCTATTGATCTACGAACATAGCTGCTTATTCTAACTTTACCGAACCAAACCGAACCATACCAAAACAAATATTTCTAGAGCTAATTGTACATATGTCGATAGTTAGCGTACCTCCCAAGACTTCTTATAACGAGAATTAGGCCTGGTAGATTTGAAAGAGAAAATAGTTTAATTGCAGAACAAG
>NC_142938.1:66969008-66986508 GCF_046866305.1 Octopus bimaculoides | reverse complement strand
ATTAGTTCTACATGAAATTACATGGTTTTGATAAATAAAATTTGAACGGTACAAATATGCGACTAAACCGAATAAATATATTTTATTAATAACACAAGCTTGATAACGCAATTAATGAAACCAATGAAATAAAATTTACAATACAAATCGATATTTGGTTCGGTCTGGAATTTTTCGTTTTCAATAACATTGCTATTGCTCATCAAAGTTAGAACACCGAAGAGGCATACCTTTTACTAAAAACGGGTAACCATGAATAAAATCCTGACGGTAAGACTTAGTAAAAATGACTAACTCATACTGAGGCTGTATAATTATTTTTTAGACGACAGGGTATAATTTGAGGTAAATCTGGTTGCTATCTGTAACAGCTGGAGCGACCACGTAGCGATTGTCTTTTTGAAACAATAGTATTTTGTTTAGCGTAAATCATCTGAGATAAAGCACATCTATGATCGAAGGCTTTTTAGTTGAGTTAAATTCGTCTTAAGACAGTGCCATGGATATTTACAGACTTGCAGGAGAGCGGTATCCTCAAACTGGAGGACTGGCCTCGAATATATGCAACAAAGAAGACCCTCCACTAGAGGTTCCCACTGTACCAGTGAGTGGTGCTAAAAATGATGACCTATTAAACCTACCGCCCGTGTAAGCCATTGCAGGATTGGAACTCAGAATATAATGAGTCAGAACAAACAACCGAATAGCATCTTATCAAACGTTATGATTATTCTGCCAATCCACTGCCCTAGATTAGTTCTATTTACTGATCCCGAACGGATAAGAGGCAAAGTTGTAGTTTGTGGGTTTTGAACTCGGAGCGAAGAGATCGGAACATATACTGTAAATCATTCAACCGACGAGGCAATTTCTCTACCTATTACATGACTACTTTATTCAATGAATTGTTTGTTTTCAAAGATGCCAGGATGTAATCTGCTAATTTGTCTGCTATTTCTAGCAGATCAGTCTCCAACTAAAAGATTCCCAAGTTGACATACTTAACTGTAGCTATCGACGTTGGTAAATCGTATTCCAGTAAACTATGTCCTGTCTAAAAAGCTTAGTGTTTATACAGCAGCTTAATACCTATATTAACAAAATATAATTGAAGGTATTAAAGCTAAGTCAAATTCTGTCAACAACTGTGTAGGTGTGGTAGCTTAAAATGTACCAGGTCCCTTCAGATTTGAAGCAATTACGTGTCCCTGTGCATGAAAAAATATATTTGACGATTTTGCATGACAGGATGAATTAATGAAACGCTATAAACTCATACAGATTACTTTAAAAGAATCAAATCACCTATAGAAACACAGATTCCTATCTTGAAGTAGAATTCTAATCTATAAATTGTAGATTCTAATCTATAAATTGTAAGCAAGACTACACAGAAGCATTATTTTCTAATACAAGTAGTATAGTGTACTAAAGTTAGCTTATCCTCTATAGTAGAATAAATATCTGTAAAGGTGACACTGGTAATAAAATGAGTTGAAAACTTCAAGTATCTAAGATTATCAGTGCAATTAAGGCAAACACTCACATGAAAGAAATTTAAAACCGAAATAACAAGCAAAGCAGTTAAGTCGAATACAATTAGCTAATCAGAATTTGTAAGCTATTGACATAGCTTGCTTTCAATATATCCCCAGATATCGTTAGATTATCGAAAGAAAAATTGCATTTCTTTTGGCTCTTTGTGTTCTGATTTGAAATACCGCCGGGGTGGACTTTGCCTTTCATCTTTACGGGGTCGATAAAATACAGCACTAGTCAATTGCTAGGGTCGATGTAATCGACATCTTTCTTCCCATCAAAACTGTTGGCCTTGTGCCTAAATAATAAAAAAAACAACAGCTATAACTCCTAATGGCGGGCATGTTGAAAGAGTCGTTATTGCGTAGGAGGAAATGCTTTGCAATATTTCCTCAGGCTCTTTACGTTTTCTGAGTGTAAATCTCGACGACTTCGATTTTGCTTTTCATACTGCCGGGGTTGATAAGATAAAGTACCGATCAAGTAATGACGCCAATGGTATCGACTGATTTCCTCCCTTGAAATATGCGGGCCTTGTGGTGAAATCAGAAACAATTGTACATTCTCAATAAAGCATATTCTATTCGGTTGGCAAGGCTTGGTACGGTGCAACTAGTGGTCACTCGTGAGCGCTTATAGATTGGTAAATTGTACTTTACTTTCGACAAGTGTTTTAGTAATTTATGGAGTTTTGAGCAAACAGAGACATCATGCCTCTTCGCTCAATCAGCCTTGAACCAGATACATTCCGGATGTGTGAGAGAAAGTGGAACAGATAGATAGACATACAGACGGATAGACATATATACATACATATATATATATATATATATATATATATATATATATATATATATATATATATATATATATATATATATATATATATATATATATATATATATATATATATATATATATATATATGTATATATATATATATATATATATATATATATATATATATATATATTTACAGATAGTTGATAGATAGATAGATAGATAGAAAACCAAACCAAGAACCAGTTAGCATTCACTGCAGTTCAGTAGACTGGAGCAACGTGAAATAAAGCATACCGCACGACAATTGGTAATGGAACTGAAACCACGATAGTATCAACGTGAGCCGAATACGGTAACCACCAGGCTACATTCCTTTAACACTATATAGAGAAGTAGACAAAATATAGTGATATAAATTAAGAATATCAGTAACTGTATGTGGAACGTGGAAGAACCTTAGGAGAGTTTTCTGCGAAAAACATATACAGTAAAGTCTCACTTATTTGATATTGGGAACTGAATTTTTTTGATTTACTGAGATTGTCCACACCATTGACAAAAATATGTATACAGTATATAAAATCTAAAATAAATATACAATCAAGGTAATTACAATTATCTTAATTAAGGTTTAAGTAGGAATACTAATGTTGTTAGGAGAAGAAAACATTAAATCATCTAATTGCATATCATTTTAATCTGATCTTCGCTAGCAAGTATGGGTGACAAATTTATGTATTTTTAGACTTTCTCAGCGAAGTGTTGTTATGTTCAGCGATGCTATTAGAATGAATAAGGCATCGTTTAAACAACAGAGTACCTAGCTAACTTCTAAAATTTTTCTCAAGAAACTTAGAGATTATCGCACGCACTCACATGCACACATACATACGCGCTTACGCACATGCACGCATGCACACAGATAGATACACATTTTGTCTGATGAAGGACTATTGTCCGAAACGTCAAAGCCTGTCCCTTTTTTACGGATTAAATTAATATACTTGTTAAAAATTCTCTCGATTGGCTTTCAATTTGTGTTCATCACCTTAACAGACACACACGTTGTAATTTGTACCAAGATACGTTATTCTAGTCTCAAAATAGGCAAATTACCAATTGGTTTCATACCAGAGGAGGAAAACTAGCTCCGTCATTTATGAGAAATGACCGAAAAGCAGAATATGACGTGTGCTCCTAGTCATAATTCCATTCCGCAATCTAAAATCTACTCATCTACACATATTAGCATTCGTGGTGCTCTCTTACTACTTCGATACACGAGCCTTGGTAGATCCTGTACCTAAATCAAGCACTCTCTCACTTGTTTCAATATATCCGACAGCATATTGCACTCTACGAAGCTGCTGCTCATTAGCCTTCAGTTAGAAGCAAAACGTATTACAGGCACAGATATGGTTTTATGGTTAAGAAGTTTCCTTTCCAACCACTTGCTTTCGGGTTCATTCCCATTGGGCGGCATCTTGGGCAACCGTCTTCTATTGCCCTGGACCGACCACTGCCTTGTAAGTGCATTTGGTAAACAGAAACTGTGGAAGCTTGAACTATAATACCATTAAATATATGTGTGTGTGTTCTGCCTCTTACCATTTGACAACCGGTGTTGGTTTGTTTACGTCTTTGTAACTTAGCGGTTCTGTAAAAGAGACGATAGAATAAGTACTAGACTTAATAATAAACACTGGGGTCGATGTATATTATTAGGTTTGAAATCAAATTAAGACTAGATTGTATATCAGGAAGATAGAAATGTTGAAATTAAAACCAATTTCGATTAATGAATTCTTAAGGAATTTAAACATAGCCACTGGGCGCGAAATCTTTTTTCCTACAAGAGTTCCAGACCCCATTTATGAACTCATTTCCATACAGCCAATCAGAGCTCAACTATCAAACTAGTGTCCATCTTGTCAAGAAAATACTCTGGTTGAGTTCAGTAGAAAATGCGCGTTATAGAAAAATCTAACTGTTCTAAACGAGTTAATAAGATTGAAACATGCTAAATTTAGTGTATAAAGTGAATGAAGAGCTGCTCACCGATGATCCCATAAGTGTTGCCAATTTGCGTAATTCATTAGAAAATGTGAGTGTAGTTTCCTAATTTTTTGACTGATTTTGTATATTCCTAATTTAAAATGTTGGTGTTGATCTGGAAACAACGTAATCAATATGGCGTTGTGTTGTATTGCGCCCTCCTAACGTACATGCAGTACCATTAGTCTCAGTCTGAGCATAGGTATCTAATGTTGGCTCCATACAGAGATGGTGCTCAGTTGATCTATGAGAATGTGCTGCTTAAGTGAGAACCGCTATGCTGTACTCACAGAGTGACATACACCATTCTATGGCTGTACTGTAGTATTACACAGTATGTGGATTTTCAAGGTGAGCTCTGATTGGCTGTGTGCAAATGAGTTCATTACTGGGGGTCCGGAACTCTCGTGGAAAAAAAAATTCGCCTTTGGAGCGACCAATGCCTTGTGAGTGTATTTGATAGACGGAAAAGTCCGTCGTGCGTATACGGTGTGTGTGTGTGTGTGTGTGTTTACAAAAGTAAGCATACATTTATGAAACAGAAAACACCTACAATGCTCAATTATTTTTATCAAACAAATTTAAAGCTACGATAAAAGTATAATTATAGTTATGATAAATGTATTATTATAATTGATGACATTGAAAATATCAAATATGAGGCTAACTTTAAATTTTTTTTTTTTGATAAAAATTAATGAGAGTTGTACGTGTTTTCTTTTTTCATAACTGTATACCTACTTTTACACCCACCTGTATAAACGCGCTGGTGTGTGTCTGTGTTTGTGTTTTTGCCCACACTGCTTGACAACAAATGCAAGTTTGTTTACATACCCGTAACTTAGTCGTTAGACAAAAAAGACCGATAGAATAAATACTACACACAATAAATAAGTACTGAGGTCGATTTGTTTGACTAAAACCATCAAGGCGTTGCCCCAGCATGGCTGCAGTTCAAACAATGAAACAGATACAAGGTATGATATATTACGTTCATTCCCACACATTTCACTCCTTTTCAGGTAAATTTCAATTAAATTTTATTCAATTTCTTTCTGTTTTTCTTTTCCTTTTATTCCAGCTGACTGATCAAATATGGTTCTAACCGCAACGAAAACCACAAAAACTCAAATAGGTTAAAAACCTTAAACTTCGTTTATTGAGCTGTGATGTTCTGTCATTTGCGTATTAAAGTAAGATTTATGCTACATAAATCTTGAACATCCTGTTTTAGGTTTTCACTTTTTAAATGCCATTTTGTCTGAACTATACTCTAACTTCAGACGCTCTAAATGCTTTCTTCTCTCTAACAATCGTTGTTGCACACACACACACACACACACACACACACACACACACACACACACACACACACACACACACACACACACACACATGATATATGAATGTATGTATATATACCTATACATAGTGTATCCAGGGCTATATTACCTAATATGTCCTTTTTCAAAATACGAATGGCTATGACATGATTTAAAACGATTTAGTTGCTATTTATAACAGATCGAGCAAACTCAATCAGGCTTCTTTGCTTATAAGAATGATAGATTTAAAAATAGACTGAAAAAAAGAAACTAGGATATTGTTGCTGTTTGGAATTGATTGTTAGCCACTGGTCAGCTCTAATATCACAGATGTGATTAACAACTTTCCGGTAAAAACAATCTTTTTTTTTTCGCTCTAATCCAGACTTCATTGTCTAGCATAACTTACCATTTATAAACGGTAAGATGAGTTTTGGCATCTATTTCTGGCACATAAAATGACACTGTAAAGGCGGTTTCATCGTTATGAAGAACCTTATGCAAATAAGGTAGATTAAAATAAGATAAGACACGTTAGTCGCTATCCTTAATAAGAGTCATAAAAATATAATTTTTCGTAGAAGATTACACAAGAAAACTAATTTTGTCAAATGTAATTACAGGCAGCGGTAGCAAATGGAATCAAGCAGAACAGGAACTGAAATAATCATGATAAAGAGAAAAACAAAAATATGAATGAAAAGAAAAAGTAGTAACAAGTAGAGTTAAACGCACACGTCGTTGGAATGGTGAATGGAGAGAAAAATTGAACATAATTTAATTGAAACGTTGAATAAATTACAGAGGAGCGATATGCAAAAGAATGAATGCAAAGAAGGAAAATTAGCGCATTTTGCGCCGATAAAGATCGTCGAACTGAAGACCAGGAGACATGTCTCTATAGTGAGATTTTCAGTGGAATATCTTGATGGAATGCAAGATCTAAGGAGTCACCGTCGAGAATAATAATAACGGTAGTAAGAGAGCAGAAGGAATGTGTATATCTGCAGATAAGACACTTTAGAGCTCATGATCGAACGATGAAGAAAAGAGGAGAGAAATGAATATTATGACAAGATGGAGTTGGTGGTGATGGGAAAGCGAATCGAACTGTTGTTAGAGCTCTCTGGTGCATATTAGAGCAAAAGAAGAGAAAAGAAAGAGACAGATGTTGGAAATATAATGTACTATGTAGAAGGTTACATACAGATAACAAAGTGATCAATTAGCGGCGGTAGATACGGATTCCCTGTGATTTGTAGACAGAAGAATAGATAACCAGATAGATGGAAAGAAAGTAGGTGGGAGAGAGGCAGAGGAGTAAAAACATGGAATACAAAATGGTAACTTGAAGAAAACGGTCTAATAACACACATAATAGTGATCAATCTTTGCCACCAGAAACATTGATACAATGATACAGTTATTAGAATTTCATATGGAAACGATATCTACGAAAGCTGTATCTTCTGACTTTTCATTTAAATATCGTCTCCTAACGACAACCAATATTGGTTTCAAGTTCCGATACTTTGTTCTTGTTCAGTTACCGCTATAAAATACGCAGGTATGCATATGCCAATAACGAAACCTGTACATGATTCATTGACCTGTTACAAATGAGAGCTAATTTTTTTCGCATGTCACTGCGTGCAATTTTACAAAAGATATGGACACATAAGATAACGTAGTCGTACAATATATATAAAATATACCCATCCTTTCAAGACAGGTCACGGTTGGAATATTTGATTATTGTCTGCATCATTAAACAATACTAGGTCACAGATAGTGGTGTGTGTGTGTGTGTGTGTGTGTGTGTGTGCATGTGTGTGTGTGTGTGTGTGTGCGTGTGCGTGCGTGCGTGCGTGTGCGTGTGTGTGTGTCTGTGTGTGTGACGGGGTATAACCGGTAAAGTAGTTCAGGTAGTTAACTGGTACCGTATTATATCCACTCTGAAAGGATGAAAGACGGGGGCTGAGATCAAAACGTGAAGTTTAGCACCTCCCTGCCACAATACACTTTGTTAGTTGCTCTTCTGCTCTTCTCACCTTGCTACTAATGCTTAGTTTGTACTAACTGAGGCACAAGCCAAGAATTTTGATGAGACGTTGGTTAGTGAAATTGACCCCAATAGGTGACAGGCATTTGATTTTATCGTCTCCGGAATGATAGAAGTCGAAATGAACCTCAGCGAGATTTGAACTCATTTTTAAAGACCTAAAGCGAATACTGCAAGATTCTCTTATGCTGCTCTTATTCACCACCCTCCCACCCCATTTCTAAGTGTGGATCAACCAGACTAATTTATGCTTTATAAGCGTGGTCGATGATTTTCATTATATGCGTTATATGAATCATTAACTCAATGGACGACCGCGCTCATAAAGTGGCCCATTGGGACAATCTCAAGTTTGAGTAATGGCTAAATATCGATAAACAGTACTCAACTGGTACATATTTATTATAATATTGCTGAGTCAGGCGGCGAGTTGGCAGTATCGTTACCACGCTGGGCAAAATGCTTAGCGACATTTCGTCTGTCTCCACGTTCTGAGTTCAAATTCCGCTGAGGTTGACTTTGCATTTCATGGTTTCGGTATTCGATAAAAAGAATAACAGTGAATCATTTGGGGTTGATGTAATCGACTTACCCGCTCTACCGACCTTGCTGGCCTTGTGTCAAAATTTGAAATCATTATAATATTGCTGTGGGGAAATAACTCAAAGAGAACACTCGGCATACTAACTAAAAATACTGTAGAGTTTCACATGTGCAATGTAGCAAGTACAACATATTTAAACCACTGAGATCTAAATTATTTGTGCTATCTATCTATCTGTCTATCTATCTATCTGTCTATCTATCTATCTATCTATCTATATATATATATATATATATATATATACGTACATTGTTATTAATCTAAACAAATATAGGAATAGGAAAAATGAAGTTGAAAATGCACAGGGAATATATTAGAATTTAATTAGATTTCAACATATAAGAATACACTTGACAAGTTTCAAATTGGATTTTCAAAAGTGTACATTGTATGGAGTTAGGGTTAGGGTTAGGGTATCACACATTATACCTATTCTGACCGTTGTTATAAAAGGAGTGTGTCTTTAAAGAAGAAATGTGGGTTAGGATGCTTGCAACATTGTATTATTTTTGTTGTCGGTTAGCACTTGGTCAATATTGACCAAGATGATCAGTAATTAAAACGGATTCAAATTGTAAGCACTCATATATCTAAACTTATATTTTTCAAACAAGTTCTTCCTTTTTTAAAGTGGCAGTAATATGATTTAGCAGATAATTGGCAGCTATTTCCATCAAACCGAAAGACCACAGATAGAAGCTACCTCCATGGTTAAAATGGGTTAAAGTAACATTGCAAACTAAAAATACTATTTTTGTAGTAAAAAAAAATTGAATTAAAAAAAGATACAAAAGAAGAGAAGAATTTGTAAGCTATCGTCTGTAAATCAGGCTGGAGAAAGCAGCTATAGATTTTAAAATTTGGATGATAAATGTCAATAATGTGACCAGCTTCCACAAAGAATCAACCCTATTAAATTATGACGTGATGTAGTATATATTATTTACTTGCGGCAAAAGTAAATACGTCTTAAGCATATTAATGTATCTGAGAACAAAGTTTGCTTTAACTCACATAACGCTACGCACACGTATATACGTATACATTCATTCACACATACATACATACATACATATCATTACACACATACACACACATGTATTTACACACACATGTATTTACACACGCATAATATATATACACATATAGTATATATATATACATATATATATATATATATATATATATATATATATATATACATGCATACATACATGTGCGCACGCACGCACACACACACACACACACACACACACACACACACACACACATATATATATATATGGAATAGATAGCATAGACCTGAGTTCGAGACCTTTTTCTATTGTGCCTTCAGGCTTCTTGGTTGTTGGCCAAGATGTTCACCCAAAATAGCAACAACCGAATACGTATATATGCATTCTATGTAATGTATATTATGCATTATTTTTTTCATTTTGCCTTTACATACTTTTCAACGCATGCGTATTTCATTAGCTATGGCCAACAAAAGCTTTTTATTGTTATCAACTTGGAACTGACCTTTAGATACCAACAAACCGTGAATGGTATTACCTTTATATTTTGACCAGCAATAAAAAAATATTTAGTCCAGCAATTTCGGGGTAGGTGTTAAGTCGATTACATTGACCCTGAGAGGGATAAAAGGTAATCACGACCTCGGCGGAATTTGCACTCCTAACGTAAAGACGGGACAAATGTCGCTAAGCATTTTTGCCGGTGTACTAACGATTCTGCTAACTCTTCGCCTGATAAAACCTGAATAATATTAATTTCAAATTTTGGCACAAGGCCTAAAGTTTCGGAGTAAGGGGTAAGTCCATTATCTTGACCCCATTGCGCAATTGGCACTTATTTTATCGACCCCGAAAGTATGGAATTTGTACATAAAATATAAACACGCACAAAATATCTACGAATTTTTCCCGGCGCACTAACGATTCTGCCAGCTCTGTGTCTTTCCCCTCTTCTTAAATTTGAAACTAATATTCTTTTTTACTCTAGATACAAGGCCCGAAATTTTGGGGGAAGGGGACAGTCAATTAAATCAACCTCAGTACGGAACTGGTACTTAATTTATCAACCCTGAAAGGATGAAAGGCAAAGTCGACATCGGCGGAATTTGAACTCAGAGCGTAATGACAGACGAATTACAGCTAAGCATTCCGACCGGCGTGCTAACGATTCTGCCAGCTTTGTGCCTTTCCCTCTTCTTAAATTAGAGACTAATATTATTCACGACTTTTCAGGCGGTGAGCTGGCACACACACACACACACACACACACACACACACACACACACACACACACACACACACACACACTAATTTATATGTAATGATGCCAGCAAACTAGAACTGGGAGAACATTTTCAATATTAATACCAATAGTCACGAGTACGCCAGAGTAGGTAGTTTCTGGTTTACTACTATCTTCTCGGCCATTGATGGGATCTTACTTTGTCTATTTCTTTTCTGTTCAGCTTATCCCAATATTTGCCATGTAAGAGCTTTACTTGCCATCGTTTTATCATGATACTCTGTTGTTGCAGTTTTAGTTTAGATTTCAGTTGTTTTACTGCTTTTCTTGTTTCTTCTTTTTCGTCGGAGTTGTCAAGTACTACGACATTTTTCTTGCATTTTTCGGCTTCCTTAAAGATAGAAAACATTTTTGTTTTTGCTTTGGGACAACGCCTTCAATGATGTAGGTGAACAAATCGACCTCAGTACTTACTCTTAAGTCCGGAGCGTATTGATCATATGTTGTAGGCGACTTTTGACCCACCCTATATATATATATGTATATATATATATAAGAAGATTACTTCCCAAGCATATAGTTCCGGGTTCAGTCCCACAACGTGGCACCTTGGGCAAGTGTCTTTTGTTACAGCCTCGGGCCGACACTAAAGCTTTGTGAGTAGATTTGGTAGAAGGAAACTGAAAGAAGCCCGTCATATATATATATATGTTTGTGTGTCTGCGTTTCTCCCCCCCCCCCCCACTATCACTTTACAACCGATGCTGGTGTGTTTACGTCCCTGTAACTTAGTGGTTCGGCAAAAGATATCGATAGAATAAGTACAAGACTTACAATAATTAAGTCCTGGAATCGATTCGTTCGACTAAAGGTGGTGCTCCAGCATGGCCGTAGTCAAATGACTGAAGCCAGTAAAAGAATAAAAGAATGAAAGAATATATATTTACACACACACACACACACACATACGTATATATGTCTATATATACATAATTATATATATATATATATATATATATATTTGTCTACATATATTTAAAAAAAAGTAAAAATATCCATTGTGAGCTTTGTCAGGGATAGAGTAAAATATATTCAGAGAGGCTTGCTTAATAAGTCGCTACCGCTTACCAGTTTCAATCGCTTTAAAAAAGAATTTGTCATATTAATAGACAAATAAATTGAAATGACGGCAATGAACTTGCATAGCAAGTGACCTGATGTGAGATCGTGTGCTGAAACAAAAACAATTGCAGCGTGGAAGGTGTTTATAAGCCATTTAAATACACACAAAAACTGTTAGATTCACTTCAGCATTTAAATTTAATTTGTCAAAATATCTTCGACGCTTTGAGACCGTGACGTGTTCACTGACAAAACTCCGTGCTGCACGGAAGTGAATCTAATGGTTTTTGTGTGTATTTAAATGACTTATAAACACCTTCCACGCAGAAATTTAAGTGAATTAAATTAAATTGATCGATAATAACAACTCTGGAAGTTCATGTTTTATTTTTTCTAATAAAATTCACATGGTACTTGTAGGCGACTGTTTGTTGTTGGGTAGTAGCCAACAGTTTAAAAGAGTCAACAGGTAGAGATATGAGTAGCAGTAGCAGCAGTAGCGGCCATGTAATTGCCGTAGTAGTTATTAATCGTTGCCGAGACTCTAGAAAAGACACTTTTAGTGATAGTTGTCTCCCTTTCAGTTCGACGGGTATTTAAACGTAGTTGGAATTTAGTTATGAAGGACAGATATCTATTTGTTGATACGTTACCGTTGAGTTATGTGATCTTTGTGTCGGACTAAAAATTTCAAAGTAACTTAAGAAGCTTACTCAGTCTCCTGTACTCAAAGTAAAACTGTCAACATTTTTTTCTGAAATTAGTGAGTTCAACAAATGGTATATTGTTAGAATTACAAATTCAAGAAAACATACATACATACATACATACATACATACATACTCAGAGTTTCACGTTCTCGTCCGACGAAAGGGAACGTGAAACTCTGAGTAACAGATTTTGTTATATTTCTGCTGCTTTTAAATAAAGCATATTACTCTACCTCTGGCATCTGAGTACTCTTTGTTCCACTTTGTTTCACATTTATGTGCTTACTCTGGTATATATATATATATATATATAACTGAGGAGTTATTCTTTGTCAAGTTTTTATATGTATACATAATTTCGGTGACTCTGTTCTCTACCTATTTTCTCTCTCTCTCTCTCTCTCTTTCTCTTTCTCTGTCTCTCTCTGTCTCTCTCTCTGTCTCTCTCTCTGTCTCTCTCTCTCTCTCCCTCTCTCTCCCTCTATATTTCTTTTTCACCTCCTCCTTCTTTGCAGTCCCCGTCTGGCCTTCTTTCCCTCTCTATCTTTCATTCCTTCTCCCTTCTCCTCACTCCCTTTATTTCTTCCCCGCATCCTCTTTCTTGTCCCTTTCCCCTTTGCCTGTTGCTCACACTTGACTACATACAGGTCATTTTTCTCTCCTCTCTGTCTTTTCTGGATGGGACGCCCAACTAGCCGGAGGTCATTTTCCTCGCATCTCGATATCTTTTTTTCTCTTCTATTTATTCTATATCCTTTCGAAATTATTCTCAGGTGTCACCCATTACTTTTCATCTTGGCCTATGGCCCTAAAGTCCGTCTTCATCTATCGTTTTCGTACGTCCACTCTGGTCTCTAGTGTCGATTGTTTGTTCGAAGCCATAACCCTCCACAAATCTTTTATCTTAAAAATTTCTGGATGCTGCTGTCTTATGAAGTTTTCCAGTTTTGTCGTTAAAAGAAGGAAGCAGGTACTAATAAGCAGTCGGTATTTTGTCCCTTACTTGTCTCTTGTGTTTTTATATATTTATTTGCTCCTTGGTTATGTCCTGTATTTGATGTGTATTTTTTAATTTTTATTATATACATATATACCTATATATATATATATATATATATATATATATATATATATATATATATATATATATATGTTTACACACGCACGTATATATATATATATATATATATATATATATATATATATATATATATATATATATATACGCAACATTAGTCAATTTCTTGAAGATGGGGCCATAACCCCGAAATATTGAATACAAGGTAAGTCAATATATATATATATATATATATATATATATATATATATATATATATATATATGTGTGTGTGTGTGTGTGTGTGTGTATATATATTTATAATTATATATATCCATAACTATATCTATGTATATCTGTATAACTGTCTAATCTATCTATCTCCGTATGTGTACGAGTGTGCGCGTGCGCGTGTACATGTGTATGTATATGTATTCGTGTTTGTATTCAGTATGTGGGCTGTGCTTGCGAATGTTGCATGGCGAAAGAGAATGTAAATGCAGCATGGGACTTAAGCATACGGTTTAACTGAAGCACAATATACAGCCTAATTTATATCAAATAGAAAAGACAATACGATAACAATAGTTTGAAAAGGTAATTAAAAGCTTCAATATAATGAGGTAAATATATGAGAAGCTGACTTTGATAATGAGGAATAATCGAATATCCATTATTAACTCATACAAGATTTCATACGTGAAACTACAGCCGATTCACTCTGAAGAAACTAGAAATGGCTTGTGTCAGTTGATATGAAGTACGAGTAAGGGTCAGACAGTGGAATAAATTATGCGGGCGTCAGGAAGAGGAAATGTCTATTGGTCTGTATAGGATCCTTTGTCTGAATAGGTAGAAAGGAAATAGTATTGTAGCGTTGAATAAGTAGATTATATATATATTCACACACACACACACACACACACACACACACACACACACACACACACACACACACACACGCACACACACACACACACACACACACACACACACACACACACAGAGTCACACAAACACACACACACACACACACGCACTCACACACATGTACATATATATAAATATTTATATATGTATGCATAAATTTGCGTAAATATAGATATGCATATATCTACATATATCAATATATACATACGTGCATACACACATACGCACATACATACATACATACATACATACATACATACATACATACATATATGTATATATAAAAATACATATATGAATATATAAATATACATATATATATATATATACATACATGCACACATACATACATATATATATATATATATATATATATATATATGTTCATATGTGTGCGTTTGTATGTCTGTGTATATGTATAAGCGCACTAAAATCGCAGACATAATGTCGATTCCTCATCTGAGCTGTCTTTCTTATCACTTATCACACCATAAGCACTGGAATGATGAGCGATAAAAAGGCGAGCGCCAAAGTGGAATGAATACCAAGGCAGAGAATTTAGGACATATTTTCATATATTACTCTATCGAAATCGTTACTAAATAAATTTTCTCCTAGAACTTGCTGTCTTCTACAAACACACACATACATACATACACACGCACGCACACATGAGCACACACATGCCTACACAAATTCCTTACACAGCCGCTTAGCCCTGTTTTTACATACACACATACATATATATGCACATATATATATACATCTATATACATACATATATGCATATATATACATACGTACATATATATATATATATATATATATATATATATATATATATATTGGGTATGGTAGATGAGTTCAGCAGAAATTTAGTTTCAGATGAATATGGTACTTAAGTTGAGGCACCAGAATTTAGTACGGTATTATCCATACAATTTCAAAGTAAGGTGATTAAAATCAAAATAAACAACAAGGTTATCCATAGGTAATGCATTACGATCGTTTCATGCAACTCCATTTAATTGAACAATATATATATATATATATACATATATATATATATATATATATATATATATATATATATATATATATATATATATATATATATATATATATATATATATATATATATAAGTACCTACTAATTTATGTATGTGCTCTTCTGCTTTTAATTATTTAAATTTTTCCGTTCAGGAATGTGCCGATTTCTAACAAATGTACAAAGCTATATCGTTGGAATGTAAATAACGAACGTAATGTTACAGTTTTATACTTCAGGAAAGTCTTGCATATTTTTACTCTTCCGCTTACAGATTGTATCTGTAATGTGAGAGTTAGTTGGGTGCTTTTTCTTCTGAAAATCTAAGCTCATCCAGACTGTTAGTTGTACGTTTAATCACAAATCGAAGCGCACCAATTATTATTAGTATAAATGTAAATTTATAAACTGGATATAGAAACTTGAGATTTTGAAGCAGTTCTCCATAGTTATCCACTTTTTTTTTCTTGATTTTCAAAGAGATATTCATATCAGCAAGACAGCTGACCTCTATAATGCTACATACTATGACTGTTTAAATGTGTGCGTATGTGTATCCCATATGGAAATTTTACCGAGTGCATGTGTCCGACCAGAAACCTGCAATGAACAAACTCAAGAATGCTCTATAAGTTTTCTCTTAACTCTAACCAATTGCATTTGGCGAATACAAAGCAATCTACTCTGCTCTGTTGTGACTGTCTGTTGTTACATAGGCCAGTTCACCGACGATAATAGGTACAAACGAAGTATATTACTTGGATATAAAAGCTGTAGTTTTCTCATATTCCTCCATAAAAGTTATTTTTCCCCCCAGATTTTTACGAGGTTTCATATCTAAAACAATAAATGAATTTTTCTCCCTGTCCCATACAACAATATCTTGCTTATTGCGGTGTTTTAATGAAATGTCACACCAGCATTCGTTATCTTGAAAAGTGCAGATACTTTCAGCTTCTATGGAGGCTTTGGTATGTCCATTAGCAATGGAGAGGGTCTTAGTGACAATGTTATGTCGCGTGAGATGGTAATAACGTGCGTACGTTTTGGGTGACATCTCCCACACACACTCCACATTTTCTCACACAACGTTGAGGATTAGAACACTATTATCGCCTTCTTTGACTGAGTATTTTAATAGTTAACCCCTGTACGTGGATTGCAAAGATGTAGTCAGGATTTATCGTACATCTAGGAAAGGCTACTGTTTCCGATGTATGTATGTATGTATGTATGTATGTATGTATGAATGTATATTCCTGTTTATACACACACACACACACACACACACACATATATATATATATATGTACATATATAAACATATACATGTATATGTACATACGTATATATTATAAGTATATATTTATATATGTATGTATGTGTATGTGTAATTTATGATATATGTATATATATAAATGGGTGAGTGTAATTTATAATTCTTCATTCCTTGTCCATATTGCTTTACATATGTGACAAAGATTTAGGGATCAAGTGGTGTATTGGCTTCTAACTTGTAGCCTCCTTTATAAACAATATGTACTGCAGTTAGAAATTATATGCTCTTCACTGTTACCCCTCCACTGGCGCAGGCTCGTATCCCGGGACACAAGCTTTTGAGCTTTGACCCAGATCCTGAATATCAGGCAGATAGCATCGTTGGCTTGACCCTTCTCTCTGTGTCATATATTGATTCAAATATTCAATGGCTTTTAGTAGCAGATTTATTCAAAGAGGAGTTAGGCCGCCATATTCCTTCGTAATTTGTATTACACGCTGCTGAATGAAGTTTTGAGTAGGCCATGGTGTATTTAAGAACATAATTTTACTCTTGTTATCAATAGGATCGTGTTTCTTATATATTTGATAATTAAAATCTAGAAGCAATCCGGGAAAAAGAGGTAGAAGTAGCAGAAATGCTTCTGTATGGGTATTTCTTGCTGGGCAACATTGATGACTATGTGTACGTGGTTTTGTTGTTGGGGTCGTTATCGTTAAACAGACAA
>NC_142938.1:66959008-66964008 GCF_046866305.1 Octopus bimaculoides | reverse complement strand
CTACTGTAGCTCAATCCAGCCACTAATTACTATAAGCATTATGGATAGACTATAAACTCTTTCCGCTATATGAATGAATTATAACAATGTAAAAGAGATAAAACCCAGCTGGAGAATCTATAAAACATTGTGTGTCGAGTTAGCTGCGAAATCAAAAGGAATATGAAATCAGAGATATTCCAAAGCTTCTCTGGGAAGAAGATAATTAATTGAAGTCAGCAGATTAGGTTGGATTTACTCACTGAAATCAGAAGATTTGAAGGAAATCACCCGTATTATGCCTATGCAGAGGTAGCTTAAATTGATAGGATACAATATTAAGCAACGAAGAAATATATTAGAAACATATTACAACGAAGGAGCATCAAGTTTTCACTTGAAGCGACAAATTAGAGTGCCTTGCTTTAACAAATGAGCTTCTGCGAAACACACGAGGTATTGCAATATTAAAACTGAATTAAGCGTTAAAATATGAAAATGAGTATAAATCTGTTAGAAGCCATAGAAATGAACTGTACCTTCAATTTAATACATTGGAATTAAATTAGGCTAGAGAGCTTAGATGGAAAGAAGACAGAAAAATAACGAGCTCCGAGCCAACTATGACAGAGCCGACATAGAAAGTATTTACTTATAATAAACACGAAAAGATAGAAGTCTGTTACAAATAGCAAAAAACACACACGTATGCGCGCGCACACACAAACATACATACATACACACATATGTATATATGTGTGTATGTATGTATGTATGTATATAATATTTATTATATCAATTATAAGACAGAGCCTCGAGCTCAGGTTGAGTGCTGCACTGAATCTATTCAAATACTCCGATTTTCTATTCTGTAAAGAGCAGAACATATGCATATATAAACACACACACACACACACACACACACACACACACACACACACACACACACACACACATAAACACATATACACACAAACACACACACACACACACACACACACACACACACACACACACACACACACACACACACACACACACATATATATATATATATATATATATATATATATATATATATATGTGTGTGTGTGTGTGTGTGTGTGTGTTTGTGTGTATAAAGGAATAAAAGAAGGAAATGCACACACTTTACATAGTTTTGATATAATTTTTAATATATCGACCGGTTTCGCTTTCGCTATTCATGATGTTAAGATTTATTGATTTAAATACGTATCTTCTGAAGAAGAATTTTTTTGTTTTTGGTTTATGTTATGTGTGCAATTTATGAGTGAATGATTCACCGAGTAGAAAACTAAGGAGAGGTAATTGGTTATTATTATTGTTATTATTTTGGGAAGGGGAGATAACTGTTCAGCTTTCGGAAAGGGGGGAATATATATATACACAAAAATTCGAAAACTAGTTTAGTGGGGAGATATATTTACAGTGATGTAATCGTGAATTAAAATATGTAAAGAGATCTATGTTGGTTATGCGTGCATGTTTAGACCCGTTCTGTATTTTTAGATGAAAAAAAAGTTTCTTTATTTAAACGTTCTTGTAGAGAAATTGTATCTTTGCACACGTAGGAAGGGAAGACTGTGAAATTTGGTTTGATATTACCTTCTCATTTCTCTGTGTTCACTTAAATGGATTTTTCTGTATTGAGGGAGCCGGATCTGCTCTTTGTGTAGAGTGGTTCTCCGTCTGAAAGTCATACTCTTCTGTCCAATAAAGTGTTGTCCACAACATATTACAACTCACCACGTGGAGATAATCGAAATTCCTTCTTTTCTTTCTCTCTCTGTATATGTGTGGTGTGTGTGTGTGTGTGTGTATGTGTGTGTGTGTGTGTGTGTGTATGTGTGAGTGTGTGTGTGTGTGTGTTTGTGTATGTGTGTAAGTGTGTCTGTGTGTGTGTGTGTGTGTATATGTGAGGTTGTTCAAAAAATAATGGCCGCTCTAAGTTTTGTGTTTTGAAACTTAATTTTATCATAGTATTTTAATAGCAATTTAGATGAATTTCGACATATTCAATAATTGATGTATGCTCTTTGATAATTTTCTACTTATTTCAGACAGAAAATATTCTTGAAGCATAGGTTGCCTTATTTATGAACATGATAAAAAGGACCATAACTGATTTCTATAGTTAAGGTAGAAAGGAAGAAAGTCCTTTCAATATAAGAGTGCATAAATAAGAGAGAAAGCAAAGCGTAAACTAAAATGCCCTTATAAGGAAAAAAAACGGGTTTTGGTAAGACAAATCCGGAAGAGTGTAAAATAAAAACAATACTAGAAACCTATGTGAAACATCGAGGCAGTTTAAAGAAATGAAGAAGGGGAAATCTGAAGGAAACATTTTCCTTATGATCGGCATTCTGCAAGAACTGGATTGCAACTCAATAATAGCTCAAAATCTATTAAGTAAAAAGTGAAACCTAAGTTTTTATTTTAGTTATGTAACATCAATGTTTAGCTTCTGAAACTAATAAATACAGAATTGTAATGCTGAAATATTATACAGTTAAGATAAATAAATGAATTATACATTTAACGTAAAGAAATAACGTAAATGTTTCATTTGCAGCTGTTTACTCCTTGTTTAGACAAAATGTATGTACAAAGATGACAAGTGGGCAGCTCGACTCATTGGTCTATACGAAGTGGTAATATAAAATAATAAAGTAAAAGAATTACACAGCTAACATAAAGAGAAATATTATGGCGTTAGCAAAGAAATACTGGAACTTCTCATTTGGTTTCTATCCTGTCCTTACTAAAGCTGAATGTATTTACAGATATTACGAGTAGGTACCTCGATACAGTGGTCAATAACAGGTAATTTTCAAACGAAGGCAAAATACAAAATATATACGCGTGTTACGTATTCGGATCCAATATGTGCTAATGAGCTGGCTACGATATACTTGGGCAAACTTAAAGGGAAATGAAGGAAACCACGAAGAACTGCTAAGATAATGTAGTACAAGATACCGTATTGGGTGGCATATAAGCAACTTTGTTTTCCAGTAGAATGCTTAAAAACAGATCACCCCGAGTCCGATATAAGAATTCGGGCCTCTACATGCTTTAATGTATTAAAACTTAGTAGTATGAAATTAATAAAAGTTTTATAACAATTTCTGCTTTTTGCTTAACAAGAATGATCACGAAGGAAATAAAAATACAATACAAGGATTCCTATCTTGACAAATTTTAAAATAAATACAAATACTCTGTCATATAAAGCTTACGAGTTGTACAAAACATTTTCACTTCAGGAATATAACTTTCGAAATGCTATCTCTATTCGCTCTTCTCTGTACAATAAATCGACATATCTACCATTGATCAATATTACACGCACACACACACACACACACACACACACACATATATCAATCAGGTGATCGACCAGGCCACCATGTTTTTACACATCGCTAGTCACAATGCCTTTGCATTGGTTTAGCCTGGCTAGGCGAGCAGGCCAACCTTAATCCACTGATTGAAAGGGCGGACTGGAGCAACGCGAAACGAAGTGATCTGCTCAAGAACGCAACGCACCGCCCAATCAGGCAATCGAAACCACAATCTAGCGATCGTGAGTGCATCAATCTAACCACTAGGCTATGCGCATTCATATATATATCATTATACATATCATTATTGGTAGGATTCATTGAATCAATGTATTTTAATAATCAGGACATCGAGTCAGGGGCGAGATTCGCATAGCCGTGTATATACGGTGTGCAAACCCTTTGCGAATAGTCATGCATATGCGGACATGTCCAAAACGCTTGAATATATGTGAACACATCTATATAAATATCACTATCATGAATTGATATATCTATGCACGCCAGCATGCAGTTTCACAATCCACCGTGAGTTCCAGATCTTTCGTTGGAAAGGTTTCCTAGCGTGATGCGTGATGTTTACGTGCAGGAAGGGCACAAATAGGTTATGCTTCACTACATCTGTTTCAGACGCGATTTTTCCTAATGAATAATTCGATTACAACATGAAAGAGAAATGTTTTCTTACAGTGCATTAAAATATTAAATTTATACACACACACACACACACACACACACACACACACACACACACACACACACACACACACACGCACACACACACTCACACACACACACCCACCCACCCACACACACACACACACACACACACACACGCACACACATAAGTGACGGGAAACTGTTCAATCTCGCGCGTCTGCATGCCAAGACCAACATCAGAAGCGTCCTGATCAAGAAGATGCTCTTAGCTGATGCTGCTGCTCTGATATCACACTCAGAAGAAGCCCTGCAAAGGCTCATCAGATGCTTTGAACGAGCATGTAGAGATTTTGGCTTAGATATCAGCCTCAAGGAGACCAACATCATGGGTCAGGCGACATCGGACATCCCAAACATACATATTGGAGACCACAGACTACAGGAGGTGGAGAAGTTTACCTATCTTAGCTCTACCGTCACCTATAACCTATCCTTTTATACCGAGATCCACTCACAAGGGTTTGGTCGGTTTGAGGTTATAGTAGAAGACACTTACTTAAGGTGCCACCCAGTGGGACTGAACCCGGAACCATGTGGTTGGTATGGTAGCTACTGTCCACACAGCCACACCTGCGCCCACATCTTGAAAGGATGCAGTTTGTTGTCATTATTATTTTCACTTTAAAGGCTCAACGGAATGTAAGTCGAAGCAGATGTACTGCAATTTCATATCTCTCTAGAAAGGCTATCGTAACTGTTAAACACTGAAATGGAAGCAGTGGATACATAACGAAAACGAAGAAATAAGTGCAATGAGGAGGTAGAGAGGTAAGTTTATTTATGCGTAGAACATGCGTGCGTGTTTGCGCGTGTGTGGGAGATGTGTAATTGTGTGTGTGTGTGTATGTGTGAGAGAGAGAGAGAGCATGCGTGCATATGTCCATGTGTCGGTTTTAACTTTCTGTTTAAAAACATGTGAGTGAGTGTTTATGTGTG